>NC_065450.1:40539412-40845177 GCF_917563875.1 Diabrotica virgifera virgifera | reverse complement strand
TGTTTTGTTATTACCACTCAGTAGTTACGAGTGAACAGGTAATATTTGTAGAAACTTTAGTTTGTTTAAGTATATTATCGCACTTATTAAAATATAATGTAAGTATTAAATATTCTGTACATTTTTTTATTGAACAAACATAATCCTGTATCAACAAAGGGCAGGAAGGAGCAGCTTATTAAAGGAAGGAATTATACAACACAAATTGAATAATTTTAAAATAAAATGTCTTTTAAATAAAATAATAAAAAACCGCCAAATGTAAAAATGATTGGCGCAATGGGTGGCAATATTACGCGGCGCAGTGTATTTTTATTTTGATTAAAAATATAATTAAAGTTTTGTTTTGAAATATTTTTCCATTTTATTCTTCTTTACATGCCATCTCCGCGACAAAGGTTGGCAATCATCATGGCTATTCTGCATTCTCTCAAGTTACGCAACCATGAGATTCTTCTCCTTCCTATACGTCTCTTGCCCTAGTAGTCGAGGAAATGAAGCATTGTGGCTTGCAATTTTTTCGTCCAGCATGGATTTACTTGAAATTTTCACAGAAGGTATGGAATAGTCCAAGGATCATTTTCTATATCATGCCGCTGTACGCTAAAACCTTGGGGGTGGTTGCCACCCCATCTCGGGGGCGGAAATTTTTTATTACATTTTAACTATGCAAATCGATGTAAAAAGTGATTTTAAGAAGAAATGTTTTTTACATTTTCTTCGTAAAACTAATATTTTTCGAGTTATTCGCGCTTGAAGGTAGCGTCGAAAAATCGACTTTTTTAGAAGGTTTTTTGAGAATACCTCGAAAATATGCATTTAATTAAAAAAACTGTGAATATCAAAATTGTATCTTTTAGTAACACAAACCAAATTATTTTTCTGTAATATCGTTAAAACCAATACAAACCGAGATAAGGCATGTTAAAAGTTAGCTTTTTTCGTCAAATGCATAATTTGAAATATTCAAAGTAAAATAACGGAAAAACTTTGCATTTTTCGAGAAAAACTTACATAATGTCTTTTCAAGTATACAGATAGGTCTTTCAAAAAAAAAAAAAAATAATAAAAAGTTTCTAGTCTGTAAAGTAAGCGACTTATGATCAAAAAAAGGTCGGTACCTGCTTTTCTCTATGAAAAAATCAGTGAAAACAACCCCCTAACTACCCTCCTGATTAAAAATTGGTCTTCACCTCTCTGTAATTCCTTTTATATTTGTATTATCGATACACCCAAGAAGCTTGACCTATTTAAAAGACCTAATCTTAGAAAAATTAGAAGTTTAAAAGAAAGTTATTTTTTTGGAATTTTCCATTTTTCACCGTTTACTTCAAAATATCTCCGAAAATACTGGAGATACGAAAAAATGATAGATTACCAAATTGTAGCTTCTTTAATGACTAAAATTCCCTTGTACATAGATTTTCATTGCAGTGAATAGTTAGCGAGATATAGCTGTTTAAAACCTCTATTTACGAGCAAACACCCCCTTATTCGAGCCCTATAAATCTACTTAAAAACTGAGGGATCTTACGGAATTTAGTTTACACGTTCTTATTAATCTTCAAAAATCCTACAAAGTCATTTTTGAAAAATCTTTTCACCGCCAAAAATGAAAGAGTTATGTTTATAAAACGAATTTTTATTTTCGAAAAATTCGGACAGTCCGCTTATGGATAATTTTCAATGTATGTATAATACCACAGAACCGCTTCGTATACTGGAAGATGACCAAAAAACTATTTGTATTTGTATTTGTACATATTTGTAAATTCGTGTTTTTGTGTAAATAAATGTTTTTGCAATTCTTTAATTCTACTTTTTTCCGTATAGACCTATTAAAATATCTACTTATAAAAACTGTAAGTTATTACGGGTGGTTTTAATGGGTTGAAATATTATGATTTTATATCCTAAAGTATAAAAAAATCATTATTTAACCAATCAAAACCAAATTTTACCCATATTAAAGTATAATATTTTATATAATTTTTGACAATAAGTGGTTGTTTACACCTCTAAAAATAATCAACGCCCTTAAGCATGATATAGAATATGAAGTACAGGGTGAGATGATCCTAATCCCAAATTTTGTGTAAATCGATGCAAGCCGAAATTATTCTTTTAAGATAAGTAAATTTTTTATATATAGCTCCAACAAGGGTGGTTTTAAGGGTTGAAATATTATGATAGTATATCTTAAACCATAAAACATTCCTTATGTAACTAATAAGAACCAAATGTTGACAATATTGAAGTTTAAAAGGTTATTTTATAATTTTTTACAACTATTGGTAATTTTCACCCGTACAAGACCAAAAGCGTACAACGGCTCAATATAGTAAATGAACTAGAAGGTGTAATGAGCCTAATCCCAAATTTTTGTACAAATCGATGCTGGACGAAAAAATTGCGAGGTTTTGCCATTTTTTCAGCTTCATTTCCTCGACTATGGATGTTCCCTTGTATAATTAATGGAAGTATGTTGTATCTCTCATTACGCATAGTATGCCCCAGGTGTTGCAGCTTTTGTGTCTTGATGGTTTCCAATATTTCCATGCTTTTGTTGAGTCTTCTCATGACTTTTTGTTTGTTACATGCTCGGTCCATGATATCTTCAGGATTCTTCTATACACCCACAGTTCAAATGCTTCCAACTTTTTTCCCATCGTTTTTGCTAAAATTTGAAATAAAACGTGCCACAAAAGATTCTCAAACTGCAAACTTTATCAAAGGCACTCGTTTGTGGCACGTTTCCTTCAAATTTATCAAATACATACTATGGTAAAATCTTTCAAAATAAAACTATAGGTTATTTTATTTTCAATCAAAATAAAAATAAATAATTTTTTTTTCAATAAAATTCTTTGTTTCCATCAAATGTACACTAGATTTTTTCTATTCGGAATATATTGAAAAAAATGGGATGACTGGCAAATGAACTCAGATTGCCCGATCAAGTTTAGCGTCGTAACCAGTAGGCCATTTCGGAGATAATGGTTAAATTAATTATCTTTTTGGAGCTTGATAACTTCTAATTGTTTAAGAAGAAATTCCGAATCAGATCGTTTTTTATTTTTAAATTTCGATTTTCTGGCATATATATCATAATAATGACGTCATCCATCTGGGCATAATGGCGTAACCGATGATTTTTTAAAATGAGAATAGGGCTCATTCGATAGCTCCTTTGAAAGGGTCTTCAATTATCTGTTGAATAATATAAACATTAACATAATTATTTATACAGGGCGTTCAAAAATATGTTTTTTAAATTAAATTATTTGAGACAAAAAGATGAATGTATGTAATTTATTTAATTCAAAATACGTTTTACTGTTATCAGAAAACAGAAAAAAATATTTATTTAACAAATAAATATTGTTTTTCGCTTAAATTCAATGTGAAGCAGCCACCCACGTGCCTATTCGCAGTTTGAACCTTTCGTTTAATCTTTTGTGTCAATTGATTTAATTAAAAAAAATTTTGGACACCCTGTATAAATAATTATGTTAATGTTTATATTAGTAAATAGCGAATTGAATACTCTTTCAAATGAGCTATCACATGACCCCTATCTTTATTTAAAAAAATAATCGATTACGTCATCACTCCCAGATTGATGACGTCACTAGTCTGATATATATGCCAAAAAATCGTAATTTAAAAATAAAAATTGACTTGTTTCGGGATTTTTCCTTAAAGTCGCCGGTTTACGAAGTAACGAATTTATGCGTTACTTTATGGACGCACTGTATAATTTTATGATGATCAAAATTCCCATACTGGGAATAAAAAATTTATTAACTTAATTAAGTGGTTTTAAATTTAAATGTAAAATTTTAATATTATGCATTTAATAAAATTTTTGTTAAGAAGTGAGTTGTTAGTTTTTGTTTTTGATATTAGTGATGGTTTTGTTGTTGTTAAAGGGGGCACTATTCATTAAGGTTAGTTAACAGTGAATAACCAATACTTTCATTCATTTTATTAACTATTGCAAAACAATGTCGCTTTATAAAAGAGCGCCATCTTCTTTTTTTCTTTCTGTAAAGTCTGGTACACTTCACGACATATGACATAACTGACAATAATCAAAAATATGACATACCTCACCTTGTCATGCAAGGTAAAATAATGGGAAAAATAAGTGTGGGCCGCCGTACAACTTCTTGGCCAAAAAACCTACGCCAATGATTTGGAAAAACTAGCACTGAACTATTTCGAAAGGTTGTAAATAAAACAATGATTGGTAATATATTATGATGGGCAACATGAGAGCCAACGATCGAGCCAGCGGTCTCGGCACCTTAAGAAGAAGAAGATGGCTCATTAAACATATTGTTAGATGTTCTGAACATCCTTTTGAGGTATAATACCAGCAGTGGCGTGCGGTGACTTTTTCGAAAGGGGAAGCGATTCAATAAGGATATAAAAATATTTTCTTAAGGGTCTAGGGTCGAGCCACTTCCCACCTGATAACACTCTGATGTGCCATTGGGGCTCTCTATCAGCAAAGTGCTTATGTGAGACGTCCTGGGTACAAGGACTCACACACTAAATCCGACCCCGATCAATGCGTGAATCACTCTATTCCCGCTATTTCTAGTGACTATGTAGTGACCTATCATTGATCTGTATTGCTTGCTCGCTATTACTTTTCCTAAAGAAAAGTTCAATTTAATTTTTTTTATATTCCGAGGCATTTTCCACAACTCAAAAGTTTCAACAATATGACACTTATTTATACTTGAGGTCTATTCTCCTATCAACTTCTGATAATTGTTGAATGCAGTCTTTTTCAATGGATAATAGGGCTAACTTAAAGTCTGTCTTCGCTTGTTGAATTTCTTGTTAACTTTTGATGAATTTTAATACTGAAAAACTTCGTTCAACTGATGCACTTGTAGCTGGGATAGCTAGTACTAATTCACACAACTTGACCACTTCACACAAGGACTTGTTTAAACCAGTAGTAATAAAGAAATACCCAGATTTCTCGATATTTCTTAATCACTAATGTCAATGTCAGTTGTTTCATAAACGACACTTAAGTGAGAATGCAAAGCTGGGATATCAAAAAATTTTCATTATTTAATCGTAGTGAAATCGTCTGTGGGAAATTTTGATGAATTATAATTAGAAATATTAAGATTATATATAATTCTACAAATTTTAATTCGTTAAAATTTTGAAAGCGAGAATTCATTTGTTGTAGAATATTATCAAAAGATCTTTCTGTTGCCGACATTATCAATCTTCATTACTTTTCTATCATGTTCAAACCCCAATTTTCAGTTTTATCCCAAATAGTTTTAAACTGCTCTCGTTTTTTAATTATCGTATTAATAAAGTCATCAATTTGTCTTATACAAAATCCAATGTCATTTGACGTCATCTGTAGAATGTCAAATAAAAGATCAGTAAAAGGAAAAATCTCTGCAAAAAATTTAAATCGAAATATTCTTTAAGCGAATGTATGTACCTAAGTACCCCTTAGCAACAGTCAGAGCATCCCACTTTCGGATGGCGCTAGAACGATCGCTTCCAGAGTACCAAAAATCGCGCGACTAGTGGGTGCGGTCATTGAACCCTGACCAATTTTTAAACGAAACAACAACTGCATGACAAGCGGCGATTTTGAGATGCGCTTCTGCCAGGAGTGGACCGAATAGTTGAATTTTGTGCATATTGAGTTCGTTCGCATGCGATTAATTTTTAATACTTTTCAATACCTATTTCCTAGGTAATATGTAGATTACTTAGATTGGAGAAAGATTTTGATAATTAAATATTAATTAGTAATATATTTTCTTTTATCGAAATATAGGGATGCGGTGCTTCCCCCGCTTCCATGGACCGCACGCCTCTGAATACCAGTATTGTATACCTACTGTGTTAAATAAGTGCAATAATATACCTATTGATTCATCATTCAAGAGCTTTAGCAATTCAGTAGGAACCAGTGGCGGCCGATCAGAGTCGGCAGGGTCGCCACACATTTATAGATATAGATTTTTTTTTAATATTTAATTTAATCAGAGTTGATGTCATTTGTATCTATGAAATAAAAAAATCTGTCAGAATTTTATTCATGGGTTTTAAAGAGATTCGGCCAATCCGAGCGTTAAGTGATCCCTGCGCATAAGAGACTTTTCAAAAAATGAATGATCCGAGCCATTTATCTGACTGTTTTCGGCTTGCCGACGACCCCAGCTCATCTCGAACTTTATGATTTACACGTAAAATTCACCGAAATCCGAGTCGAAGAGCAACCAAACTTATATTTCGCTCCGTAGGCATTAAGCGGCAGGTACGGCACATTTAAATCTGCCGATGTTTCATTTGGGGGCATCGGCAGAAATTGTAAAAAATAATCACGCTGTTAAGTATTTATTAAAATGTATAGAACACGCCACTGTTCATGTCATAACTGCTGTCACATCGCCATTGTAAAAAAATAGAATTGATTGTCCAACTACAAAAAAGGCGTCATGTACTTTTAGAATAAAAAATATTTAATTCAGATTTGTTTGTCCAGAATAACAAAAAAATAAGAAACTAAAGTGTCAAGGGGCTTTCCCTGTGTAATAGCTCCATACTAATGGTCCTTCTAGCCTCGATACCAGTGGAATATTGGTAAATTTTGGACGAATTTCAGTGTCGTTCCAGCATTATATTCAAAATTTGTAAATTTTGGACGAATTTCAGTGTCGTTCCAGCATCATATTCAAACAACCGTTAATTGGACAAACAAACGATTCCAAATCTCATTTTACGTCGCTCATCGAGAACTTCAAAGTCTGTGAGTCAGTTTTTACCTAAAATATTGCTTTCTTATCTGATCATAAATAAAAGTTTTGATAATTGTCATATTTGAGATCTGAATTTGCAATTTTTCTTTGTTTTTTAAAACATTAGTAAATAACATAGCGGTAATAAAATTAACTTAATAATCTCTATATTACATTGTTTATTATTCATTGATTTCTATAAACCTTAATAATTTCTATACAGTGTATTTAAAATCTCAAACCATTTATTGCTACAAATAAATGTCAAAAGGTAAAAAATCCAAAACGTCAAAAATGTCAGAAGCTATTGATAAATTACGTAAAAATAGGAATTCTGTCAAAATCAACTTAACTATATTTAGTAAATTCGTAGACAACTTTAATACAGCAGATGGATCTGTTACTGAGTTGCAAGCTAGATTAAATAATGCAAAACCTTTAATACGCGAATTTGAAGATATTCAACGTGAAATCGAAGCATCTTTGGATCAAATTTCCGAAGAAGAAATAAATCACCGCATAGAATTCAATTCATTGTACTATTCAACGATAACAAATGCTCAACTAATAATTAATAAATCTAGTTCTACTTCTAATCATAATTCTTCTTCAGCACAGCAATCTACAAATATTGTAGGCATAACCAAGTTTGGTTGGATAATACCAGGCCCAATTCTTCAATCATCTTCTACCACTACTCATTGCAATCTATTGCATGGTGAAATGTGTTCTGATCGTAATCAACTCAGGGAACTAGAAGAATGCAATGCTTCCAGCTCCAAATCTCTGTCTCAAGAAGAAAAGGATTGCGAATCACAGTTCCAAAATACTTATCAAAGGCTAGCAGATGGTAGATTTGGTGTATCGTTGCCTCTCAAGGATTCTGTTTCCAAACTAGGTGATTCTAAAACAATTGCTACTAAGCGTTTTTACACTTTAGAGCGTAAGCTTCAACTAGACGATAAGTTAAGGCAAAGCTACACTCAATTCATATCTGAGTACTTGTCAATGGGGCACATGCCGCAATGTGAGCCAACCAGTCGTATTTCAAATAAAATAGAATTTTATCTTCCTCATCACAGATTTATTAAAGAAAGTCTAACTACTCAACTCAGAGTTGTTTTTAATGGTTCTTTTTAATCATCTTCAGGTATTTCTATTAATGATTTACAGATGATAGGACCAGTTATACAATATGATCTCATTTTAATTTTATTACGCTTCAGACAGCATTCATATGTCATTTCTGCAGACATAGCAAAAATGTATAGGCAAATTCTCATCGAACCTTCTCAAAGATGCCTACAGAAAATAATTTGGAGATCTGATCCAACTCAACCTTTAAATTCTTACGAATTAAATACGGTTACATATGGAACCGCTTCGGCCAGCTTCTTAGCTGTTAGATGCATACGTCAGCTTTCATTAGATTTTGCAACTGAATTTCCAGAAGCTTCTCAAATTATTTCTAATGACATGTACGTAGATGACATTCTAACGGGTTCCGAATCGGCAGACGATCTATCGCGGTTGTGTTCAGAAATAATATACATTCTGAAATCAGGGTGTTTTTCTTTACGTAAATGGATTTCAAATGATCCTAATATTCTTCATAAATTACATGATTCTATATCTTCGTTAGATATTCCATTTTCATTTGGCTCAAATGAAAATACGAAAACCTTAGGCCTTCAGTGGTGCTCTCAATCGGACACACTTTCTTACAAGGTTAATTCTCTACGTATATCAAAGGTTACGAAACGTACTGTATTATCAAGTATATCCCAAATATTTAATCCGTTGGGACTAGTCAATCCAGCAGTGATTAAAGCCAAAATTCTCTTGCAGCAATTATGGTTACAGAAAATTGATTGGGATCAATCTGTTTCTCCAGATATTTATACCCAGTGGTTAACATTTTACGATCAATTATTCCATTTAAATTAACTAAAAATTCCTAGGCATGTGAAGCTTAAGGATTCTGTTGTGTCAGAAATGCACGCGTTTTCTGATGCTAGTGAATTAGCATATGGTTCTTGTATCTATGTTCGTAGTATCAATGAACAAGGTGAAATATCTGTAAACCTATTAGTTGCCAAATCAAAGGTAGCTCCCCTCAAACGAGTTTCCATACCTCGTCTAGAACTATGCGCAGCCCTTATATTGGCTCAGCTTGTTAATAAAGTAAATAATTCTTTGAAACTTCAATTTCGAAACTCATACTATTGGACCGATTCTACAATAGTTCTTGGTTGGATAAATACGTCATCTCATTTACTCAAAACATTTGTTGCCAATCGTGTCAGTGAGATTCAATCAATGACAGCAGCTCACAATTGGAGACATGTTACATCAAGTCAAAATCCAGCTGATTTACTTTCACGCGGCATAAGCCCATCTCTTCTTAAAACTTGTGATCTTTGGTGGCATGGACTACAATTCTTGTCTCTTCCTGAAGAGTCATGGGAAGTATCTAGTATTGATTCCCAAATGTCTCTTCCCGAAATGAAGAATTCAGTTCAATCTTTAATTGCGTTCAATTCCTTCAAGTTTCCATTTAATGATTTCTCCTGTCTTATTAAACTAAAAAGACTCGTTGCTTATTGGTCACGTTTTATTCATAATTGTTCCATACGAAATAAAACTCAAAGACAGTCAGGTCGCCTTTGTGCTGACGAGTTAGATCAATCTCTACATATTTTAATCAAGTTAGCTCAAGGTGAAGGATTTTCCACTGAATTATCTGATCTTTCAACAGGAAAAGTAATTTCCCCCAAGAGTAAAATTCTTTCTCTCAACCCTTTCCTTGACGACAAAGGTATAATTAGAGTTGGTGGAAGAATATTTAATTCTAATTTTGAATTTGATAAAAAACATCCTATCTTGTTACCAGCTAAGCATCATTTAACAATACTGATATTTCGTTTGAAGCATCAACTATTATTTCATTCAGGTGCTCAACATCTTTTAGCAGTTGTTAGAGAAAATTTCTGGCCTATTAATGGCAGAAACACAGCAAAAAGAATAGTAAGAGAATGTATTCATTGCTTTCGTTTCAATCCTAAACACGTCTATCCGATAATGGGCAACTTACCCAAAGCTCGTGTTACTCCTTCATTCCCATTTTCCGTTACGGGTGTTGATTACGCTGGACCCTTTACCTTAAAAACCAAAAAGGGCCGTAATCCGTCATTTTATAAAGCATACGTAAGTTTATTTATTTGTCTTTCTACCAAAGCAATTCACTTGGAACTAGTAACCGATCTTACTGCTCAATCTTTTATATCTACGTTGAAACGTTTTATATCAAGACGTGGAAAACCAGTTCAGATTTTGTCTGACAATGGTACAAATTTCATAGGATCTTATAACGAATTAAAGGATTTAGGTAACTTTCTTAAAATTAATCAATCAAATATATCAGATGTTTGTGCGAATAATCAAATAAATTGGCAATTTATACCAGTATATTCACCTCATTTCGGAGGAATTTATGAATCGGGTATTAAGTCTATGAAATCTCATTTGAAAAGAGTCATTTCAAATTCACATCTTACCTATGAGGATTTCAACACTGTTCTTGTTCAGATAGAGGGTATATTAAACTCTCGACCTTTGACTCCAATGTCAGCTGATCCTTCCGACTTTACCCCAATCACTCCTGCCCACTTCTTGATTGGACGCTCAATGGAATCAATTCCAGAAGTTGACCTTACAGACATAAATCCCGGAAAACTTCATCAATTTCAAAGACTCCAGCAGATCAGGCAGCACCTTTGGCGACGCTGGTCTTTGGAATATATATCCGAACTGCAGAGTCGACAAAAATGGAAAATACACATGTCAAACATTCAGCTTGGAGATTTAGTCCTGATAAAGGATAAGGGACAGCACCCGTTAAATTGGTTGATGGGTCGTGTTCATTCACTTCATCCTGGTCCAGATGGTGTAACCAGAGTGGTTACTATTCGCACTTCAAAGGGTCTTACCAAAAGAGCAGTTAGTACGATATGTCCGCTTCCTATAGACACAGTGCAATGATAATTGATGAACAATATCAAAGTGTTTACTATTTTTTTGAACTCTATTACTAATAATTTAAATGTTAAGTTCTTAATAATTTCATTTGATTATGTTTGTTCATTTATTATTTTGCTTATGCTCAGTGTAATTTCATAATTATTATTTGAAAGGTGTGCCTTTCAAGGTGGCCGGTATGTTAAGTATTTATTAAAATGTATAGAACACGCCACTGTTCATGTCATAACTACTGTCACATCGCCGTTGTAAAAAAATAGAATTGATTGTCAAACTACAAAAAAGGCGTCATGTACTTTTAGAATAAAAAATATATAATTCAGATTTGTTTGTCCAGAATAACAAAAAAATAAGAAACTAAAGTGTCAAGGGGCTTTCCCTGTGTAATAGCTAGGGAGCGGATTTATATGCGATCAATTTTGATGAAATATGCGCATATATATGCAGTAAGAAATTACGAAATATGCTCAAGATATGCACAAAAATTTAAAAAATATGCATTTCGAGAAACCACAAATTTTCTGTTCTATTGTATTCTAGGGGGTTCTTTTATAGGGGGGCGGGAATCTTATTTAATTATTATCTTTCAAATAAAATCATTATTTTTTATATATGCAATTTATTCACATTTTTTACAAAAACTGATACCAACAGTTACCTATTTAAAATAAAACAACAATATTACTATATTATATCTTCGATTATAATTCACTACAATGTGTTTTTTCAAATTTTTTACGAGGAAATATTTTCTTTGATCAGATAAAATATTTTTATAACTTGAAAAACGCCTTTCAACATCAACAGAAATAATCGGGGCGTATTTAAAATAATTTGTTAAAGCCGAAAATTCTGAACCAAAATCAATTTCAAAATTTCCATTAAAAATTTCGCATATGTCCTCAAAAGTTTTAAAGCCGTTTAAAGATGGGATCTGATCTAAAGCATGAATATTTCAATTTCCCTTAGAAAATCGTAAAACAATATTCTCAAACAAATTCTCTTAACAATAGGGGATTTAAAAGAATCACCAGAATTATAGGTACCTACTAAATGGGGATACAAATTGTACTAAATAATAAAATTGTACAATTAAAATAAATAAAATTCGGATTTCCCGGTAAACCATCATTCATCATTTTAACATCCTACAATCATTTTATAACTGCACAGTATAAAGAGGAATAACGGCGTACTATAAGTACTTTGTGCAAAGATCGGGTATTTTCTAAGAAAAAATGAAAAGGTTGTGAATGAGCCGTCCCCCTTCAAGTAGTTCTCGAATTAATAGAACATCCTGTGCTGGGAAATATTTTGTGTCGAATTAAAAAATTAAAATTTTTCTTTGGACTTAAATGTTTTTCAATAGGCACAAAATATGCATGTTTCTTTAAAAATATGCAAAATTTAGTAAAGTCCTCAAATATGCGAAATATGCATGCAATATGCATTTAGCATAAAATCCGCTCCCTAGTAAGAGCACACGCCGTTTTACGTCGTTTAATTGATATTGTAACTTACATATTTAAGTTGTCAGTAATTATCATTTACGGGACATGATGAATCTGAGCATTCGTTAAATCAAAGTAATTATAGGGAACTAATAAAATTGTTTAAGAAACACGATTTGATATTTTCCAATTCTTTTTCTGATTCGAAGATATTTAGCGGCGTGTCTAAAACAGAACAGAATGAACTAATATAATCAATTAGTTACATTTTGAATAACGTTATTTAATCTGAGATTCTGAAAACCAATTGCTTTTCGCTAGAAGTAGATGAAACTTCTGATTATCATTCACAACTATCAATTGTTGTCCGATAGACGTTACGTGGTACTATTTATGAGAGGTTTTTAGGTTTTACAGACGTCAGTAAAAGCAATAAGGCAGAATATATTTTTGGTGTTTTAAAGGACAGATTAAAATTTTTGGATATCAAAAATAAATTGGTAAGGCAAATTTACGGCGGCGCTGCCGTGATGTCCGGTGAATTTAATGGTCTCCAGGCAAAAGTTAAAACTATTGCACCACAAGCTTTATTTACTCACTGTCATGCACATATAATGAATATAGTTTTGCAGGATACGTGTAAAAAAATTAAAGAATATCGCCTTTTCTTGCCATTTTAGCTCGCCTAAACGGACTACTGTTTTAGAACAATTTGTTTCGAAAAAAACAATGCAAACAGTTTGTCAGACGCGATGAAATTTTAAATCTCGGTTAGTTTTCATTGTAGCAGATTTTCGTGAACAGCTTTTTGGAAGTTTTTTTATTTTATTATCGAAGGCGACGATTTTGAAAGCGGTGATATCTCGATCCGTGAAGCAATCGGTTTGAGAACTTTATTAAATGATTACTTTTTTAATATTCTTTTAAATACTGTTAAGAAAGTGTTTGCCCAAACCCATTTGATATTCATTGTTGCTCAAAATCAGTTAACTGTCATTATTTATTCCAAAAATAAAATAAGAAAGCTGGTGCAAAATCTCAGAGATTTTCGTAATGATAGATTTTTTCAATATATACGCAGTGACGTTTTGGATTCGCTTGATATTTTTGAACCACCGCAAGACAAAGGCATGATACATATCTCGAAAAACGAGTATATTTTGCAATTTTTGACACCTGTAGAAGATTTGTAAATTTTTTCTTTGATAATTCAAAATTTAAAAGTTACCTTCGCCAAAAAATTTCTAATACCTATATTTGTTTACAAGTTACTTAAAAATTATGCTGATCCAAATATTTTCGGAAAGTGGGATAAGTTACAAATATGTATAATTTTATATAGTAGGTACTGCAATTCACTACAACAAACTGTTCATAAATTCTCTTATTACCACTAACTTCTGCCTCAAATGAACGGGATTTCTCTTATTTCAAAATAATCAAAACGTATTGTCGAAACACTATGACACAAGAGAGAATGTCAAGTAAACCAAACAAAAAAAAACAAAAAATCTCCTATGATGATTTAAGCCTTTTAATTAGATGGTACACCTATATTATGAGGAAACAAACAAATCTTGCCGACCCTGTCTCTAAGGCCACGAGCCGCCACTGTTAGGAACCTCATCAGGTCCATTTGACTTGCGTCTAGAGAAAACCAAATACTTTGCTTCGGAGCTTCTAGACAATTGACAGTTCTCTGCATTTGGCGGGCAATTTGAAAAGTATATATATTGTACCTATACTACTTATACATCATATTATACATCATTGAGTTTAAGACAGTAAATGAAAAACCTCACTTCGCTTGGTAGATTATATATATAAATGTAAATGAAATTCAAAATATACCTAGGCCCGGTCTTTTCACCTCCGAATAAAAGTTATGGAGGTTTATTTGACAGATTTACATGTAATCTGCCGGATAAACTTCCCAATAAATAGTTACTCGGAGGTGAAAAGACCGGCCCTAATTAACCTAATTATATATTACATATTAGCAATATTTTAAATAAAAAACTTTGTCATGTAGGTACCTTATAATAATATGTACTTATGTATAGGATATGTTACTTATAGTTCGGTACCTCTTGGGGACTTAGCAATTTTACCAGTATTTTGAATTTCTCTATAAAATAATTAACCATATTATAAATGTTATATTTATTACCAAATCAAAAACAGTAGGTACCTACTACCAAAGAAAAACATAAATATTTCACATAATAAAAATATTCTTAAACAAAAATGATTGTTTTCAATTAATAAGAAAAAACCTTAAAGGAAAATTTAGGGTTTAAACAAACCATCTATTAGAGAAATTCAAAATACGGGTGTAAAATTTTTAAGTCCCCAATAATTATAACTGTCAATTGTCTAGAAGCTCCGAAGCCAAAGTATTTGGTTTTCGCTAACCGCAAGTGTCCATTTGCAGTTCCAGTTTTGCAATTTCTAAGTGCCACTTCTACTTCAGATTTTAGGGCTTCAGGTCCCGTTTCACCATTTACCTGAACAATGTTATTTCTGTTGTTGTCCTCAAACAATTCTCTTATGTATTCACTCCATCTATTAATTTTCTTTTTAAATTAATAATTAATAATATTTCCGTCTTTATTCTTAAACAAATTTATTTGATCTCTTCTTTGGGTTCCTGTAATTTCTTTTACTTTTTTTATGTATATTAAATGTGCCATACTTTTTTTCATAATTTTCTATTTCTACACATTTTTCTTTAATCCATGATTCTCTTGCCTTTTTTTATTCTTTTCTTTATGTTCTGATCAACCTCTTTGTATTTTTCTGCATTATTCTTCATTTTACGTCTTTCATCCACACCTTATGTTTTTTTTCAGATTGGCTTAGATGTTTGTTTCCCGTAGTTCTTATTATAGTGTTTAGATACTAAAGTTTTTCATGTTTGTTGTCTGTTCTGCGGATTTGGCTTTCTGCTGGTGTTTATTTCTTCTCGCATTGTTTGTCGTAGGTGTTTACTTTTAAGCTGGCTTAAATCTAACGCTGGGATGATTGTTTTTCTTATTTTCTTTGGTCTAGCTTCTATCACAGATACTACTGGACTATGATCCGAACCGATATCAGTTCCAGGGTAAGTTTTAATAGATATCACGGCATTACGGTATCTTTTTCCCACCATTATGTAATTAAGGCATGGAGAAAACCATAGAAAAAAAAAACAAAAGTTTGAAAGTTTTACGAAGGAAATTGAATAACGGAAAATGCGAAATACAGAGAAATACAAAAACATCAAACAGAGAAGATTTACTAAATATCGTAGAAAATTTTTATTTGGAACTATATAGGAGCCAAAGGCTAAAACAAAATAATCTGAGGGAAGCGTTAAAAAAGCACCAGGTGAAGATGGAGTCGTAATAGAGGCCATTAAAAACGGAGGCCGCATTCTTATAGGTAAAATAAAAAATCTCTTCAACTTATGACTTCATCAAAAGTCGATATCTGAAACATGGAAAAACGCAGTAACAATACTTTTGCATAAGAAGGGAGATAAGACAGACTTAGAACATTACAGATCCATTAGCCTGCTAAACCACTTATACAAACTCTTTACAAAAGTAGTGACATCAAGAGTAGAAAAGAAGCTAGATTTTTACCAGCCAAAAAATAAGCTGGATTTCGATCAAACTTTGGAACAAACGACCATCTGCAGGAAGTAAAGTTACTACATAATTGAAAAGTCAATAGAATATAATAAGCCCCTTGTCCTAGCATCCGTGGATTTTCATAAAGCCTTTGACACGATAGTGCTGGATAGCATTTTAGAAGCTCTAAATGAATGCCGCATTGACTATCGTTACAGTACACTCATTTATAATATTTATAAAAAGGCAACAATGAGTGTTAAATTACATGATAAAACCAAACAAAAAAGCATAGAACGCGGCGTAAGACAAGGCGACACACTCTCGCTAAAACTATTCATAACTGTTCTGAAATATGCCTTTAAGATGCTCAACTGGGACAATAAAGGGATCACAATAGATGGAGAAAAATAGCAGCGTAATAGGAGTATTACGAAACAGCAGTACACTGACTCCCCTCTACTGCTAAGAACATTGACTAATGAAGAGATAAAACAGTATGTGAGCAACGACTTCAAGCTTGTTCTGAGTATAGATATATATTTACTTTGCCATGCCATACACAGGCAGTTGAAAGATGCGTTAAGCTAGTGAGCGAAGCTTCAAGTAAAGTGTGTGGACACAGTTCCAGAGACGGCTATATTAGAACCACATTACTGCATCGCTCAGCGATGCCAACGATTAAAATCAACAACAACTGGTAGTCTTTCACAATCAGGTAGGGCCTTTCCAATCGCTCCGGATATCCTATAGTGCCTGTTGAATTTCCATCTAAGTGTTGGAAAAGGTGGCGGAATAGCAGTTTGTTGTAATGGAGAAGACAAATACTCCATTGTAGAGGTCTTCCCGCATGTATCTCTATTTGTGGCTGCGCGAGCTTCACTGGCATTCGTCACTTTCGCCTCGCCTCTCAGTAGTCTGCTGTTTTTGACGAAGCTGCGCGACCGAATTCTACTTGAATATCAAAATGTATCTTATATGCTTGGATTTTAAATATATTATTGTAATTGAATTAAACTATAGCATCTCTAAACGTCGTATGATTAATTTGTACTAAACAGTCAAACTTTAAAATTTTGCAAAAACTACTAATTTTACTCATTTTTTATTATGTTGCGCGACCGGAAGATATGAAACAAATGTATAATAAGTGCAATTATATTGATTTTACATACTTTTAGTAGTTTTATTTATTTGGCGTATGGCTTAAGTATATCACAGAATATATTTAGATTTATGCATTATACAATGCATCACAAACAGATGTCCATTTTTTTTATATATTCGATTGACCCTTCGGTTGCCATTACAAAGTCTATAGGGTCGCCTGTGTATGCTCTGCGTGGGCAGTCCTGAACAATGTGACTGATCGTCTGTCTTGCAGCGCCGCAGTCACAAGAAGGCGAGGGGAGTTTACCCCAACTGTGGAGGGAGTCGGCGCATCTTCCACAGTTTGTTCGAATTCGAGTAAGGGCTGCCCAAATCTTACGGGGACGTTCAAATTCGCCAGGTTTCCCTATGATGTCCGGTAGACTATGGTAATGCGGATCTGTCCTACTTTCCCAATCTTCTCTCCATCGGGTATTTAAGTCAAAGTTGGATTGCTGCAGCGCTTGAGCAGATTGTAGAGGGGATAACCTGGATCGGAGACGGTTTCCAAGAATATCGGGGATGTCGTTGTGGACTAGAAGCTGGCGACTGTCCATTATTTTGTTATATTCTTTAACCAATGCATGTTCGCGGCGTAGGTTGGGTGGTGCTATATTACTAAGGGTAGGTAGCCACATTGTAGGGGTGGGCTTAATTGTGCCTGTTATCATACACATAGTACGGTTTAGTTGGGTGTCGACCAGGTGGGTATGCCTGCTATCTAGCCACAATGGAGCACAGTATTCTGCCACCGGATATATCAGGCCAAGAGCAGAGGATCTTAATGTTGATGCTGTGAACCCCCATGTAGTGCCGCAGAGTTTCTGTATTATATTGTTGCGTGTTTTCAATTTTGCTGCTGTTTTCGTCAGGTGTTCTCTGAATGTGAGCGTTCTGTCTAGAGTAACCCCAAGGTATTTCGGGTATTTGTTGTGTTTTAACAGCTTGTTATTAAAATACACTCGCAATTCTCTGTTTGCCAACTTGTTGTTTAGATGAAAAGCTGATACTTCAGTTTTTGGAGTACTTGGCTGTAGTCTCCATTTCTTAAGGTATTCGCTGAGGATGGATAAGTCATTCGTGAGAGTGATTTCTGTAGTTTCTAAAGATTGGTGGCTTGTTGCAAGGGTCCAGTCGTCAGCATATCCAAACTTCCGAGATTCGGTTTCAGGCATGTCAGCAATATAGAGGCTGAAAAGTAAAGGGGCAAGGACAGAACCTTGTGGAAGACCATTGTTAAGTTTCATCTGTCTACTCGTCTCCTTTCCCATTATAACCTGGAAGGCTCTGTTGGTCAGCATGTTGTCAATGAGGTTAATTATCTTTCTGCAGGGGATAATGCGGGCCAGTTTATATATTAATCCCTGTCTCCAAACAGTATCATATGCTGCTGTTAGATCTATAAATACTGTTGCTGTCTTTTGTTTCCTTTGAAAACTAGCTTCTATAAAAGTTGTGAATGACAGCACTTGGTCCGTACAGCTTCGATGAGGGCGGAAGCCAGCTTGTTCAATGGGGACATTTTCTAGTATCCTGTGACTAATTCTGTTGAGGAGAAGCTTTTCTAATAGTTTATATACCATGCTGAGTAGAGCTATGGGGCGGTAGTTTTCTGGCTTATCGTTTGATTTGCCCGGTTTCGGAATTGCAATTATCTTTGTTCGCTTAAGTGAGAAAGGAATGTTACCTGACTGAAGTATATCATTAAAGAACATTGCAAGCCACTGTTTCGTGTATGCACCACTGTGTATCAAGAACTCTGGATGGATACCATCAAAGCCAGGTGCTTTACCTGATTTCATTTCTTTTAGTAGTTAATTCATGGTATACGAACGCAATTAAAACCATCTGGCCTGTTTAAAAAAATATGAAAAATTAAGGTTTTTCACAATATTTGCTAACTTCGATGGTATTGCGCGACCGGAAGACAAATTAATAAAAAAATAATAATTAGTGCTATTTTCAAGTCTATACCAATGGCAACTTTTGAGCACTATAGCGATCTCAAATAAGAAAAAAGTTTTTTTAGAACCACCCTAATGAGTATATTAAGCAAAGTCTATGGGTAGCACCAACTGATAAAAACAATGAGAGAGCACATGTTAAGATAATTTGGTCATGTTTATCGTCGAGACGTTAATCACCCAACACGAAGAATTGCTGAACTGCGGGTTCCTGGAAGAAGTAGGAGAGGAAGACCAAAGAAAACGTGGGGGGAGACATTTAGACAGGATATTATGTCGATAAAGGGGATTAATATTGCTATGGCCCAAAACAGAAACTTATGGAGAAGTGCAATTAGGGAAGCCGACCCAGCAAATGGATAAAGGCAAAGATAATGATGGTGATGATAAAATTCAAATATTAAGTTATTAACCGTTGTGTTGTTTAAAAAAAACCCAATATTCATTTTATTTTTTATTATGAATTTATTAGCAACTTGTTTTATTAATTTTGTGAGAGAACACTTACAACTTTCTCGTAAACTAGCGTTGGGGCGTCTTTTCCTAAAATATAATCGATGTGGTTCCAAGTCACTAGTGGTATCCTATAACTCTCCTTCAGGTTTGGTAATTGCTTCGCCAATTTTTCCACATCTACTACGGCAGCCAACCAATCATTGGAACTATACATCAAAGTAATAGGGGCTGTAATTTTAGATAAGTCATAATCTGGAGGAATGATCTGGCCATAATGTTCTTTGTTTTTTAATATCGTAAAGTCGTACTGGCAGAATCGACCGGAATTGATCAATTGGCCATAGTGTTCGACTTGTTTTGTGGACGCACCAGCTGGATAATGAGCCATGAGCAGTGGTAAATCAGAAACGTTCATTTGTTTTGGACTGAATCCGGTCATTGCAAAAAGAGTATTTTTACATAATACCTAAAAACACACAAAAAATTAATTCTTGTCATATTTTTTAAATTTGTTAAATTTTATATTTAAAAAATATTATTGAAACTAGCAAAGTGCAACAGGGACAAAAGTTGTATAAAGTGCAGTCACTGAAGGTTTTCACCTCAGATTTCGTTGAACCGTTGAATCTCAGCTTTTTTATATCTAAATAAGTTTTTGGAGCAATTTTTAGAGTTACATGGTGGTTCTAAGTCTGTTATTGGATGCAGTCAAATTAAAACTTTTTGGGGCTTCAAAGTCTCATTATCTAAATGATATCTATGTAAAAATAAAACTATGTTTATTTTCAATAAAACCACATTTAGTTATTTTAAGTTATTTATAGTTTTAGGTGGCATGACTGTGTAATTTTAGTTTGAATGACATTTGTAAATAATTATTTGACAGTTGTCAAAAACTCAGAGTAAGAAATAGCATGTTCTTGATTCTCTTTTTTAGGTTTGTACTTTTAAGTTATTTTAGTATTGTTGTATTAATGTTTATAATCTTTATTGTACATATTGTAAATAAACTCTTTTTTAGATGAATTCATACGGCTATCTCTTACACGAATAAGAAGTATGAAACTACTCTTATATCTATATAAAAGTAGATCTAGTTCTTTTGCACACCGCCACCGTTTGTATGTATACCGCCAGATAAAATGCTCGTTTTACATGCAAAGATGGTGCTGCAAAAGAACTCGATCCAGTGGCGTATCGATAGATCAGCGGGCCCTGGTTCCAGTTGGGATGCGGGCCCATTTAAAAGACACATTGTATATCAAAAGTTTTTAATAAACATTAAATATAAATCATCATATATTATGATTTTTATTTATAAAAACTCAAGCTAATTTTAAACAGTAAATTAATATAAATCCTATCATTTTTCATACTGACATGACTGATTATTTTACTTTAGCAGTTTTTATAAATAATTAAACTTAAAAATTTTCTACATCTAAATCTCCAGTCGTAATAGGTCTGGATCCTACGTACCAAAAAAGTTTATTAATAGCAAGCTGAAAATTTGTTAATAACTTCACGTCAGACTTAATAACGTCCCATGTATTTTGTCGAACATAACTTTCAATTGATTTGTTACTCTTTCATTAAACTCTCATGCAAAAAATCAGACTACTATTATAACGGTGGGGTTGATACCTTTAATCAAACGACGAGATATAAAAAGAAATTAATAAAGCAATTTTCGCTAACACCTAATGTTGCATATAAAAATTGTAGAAATAAACTTAATAGTTTGTTAAAAAAACCAAAAACGACTTTTATCAAAATAAAATTCATGAAGCTGGTGCAAACACAAAAAAATGTGGAATAAACATCGAAAAATATTGAACACATATCAATGATCAGAGTACAACAAGTTTAAATAAATATTTTTGACTGAATCATTTAAAACTAAGTTAACACTATATGAAGCGCTGGGAGCATTTTAATATCTTTTCGAAATTTTTGCTTGGACGCCATTATAAACGCCACTCATGTTTGCTGCGCCATCACATCTCTGACCTCGCAGTTTGTCCATGCATATATTTAATTTATTTATAATATATTTTTCAAAATTCCAAACTCCTGTTTGTCTATCCTATGTGTTTGTTCAAAAGTTTTGTTATGTGTTGTTTATCAAAGTTAAAAAAACACAAGAAACTTTTTTTTTACCAATAAAGAAACCATCAATGCAACAATAAAGGTAATGTTTCACCATAAATTTTTAAATTAAAGTAAATTTTGATCTACACAACTATTCATTAAACTAAACAAATATTTCTATACAATAGGTAAAAAGTTTTTACATAGCTTTTTTCATCATTCATCTATTATTAAATTTTTTCTACATTTTAACTTTTTTTTTTAAACTTCTTAGTGATATTCCATAGTTTTTCATTATACTATAGATAATTATAACTTCACATTACAATTGGTTTAATTTAATTTAATTTACTTACTGCATTACCTTAACACAGCTTCAACTCTAAGTCAGTTATGAATGATTTTAAATTTTGACCAATTTTGACAATTTTAATATTTTTTAAATATAAAAAAGTTTTAACAAATTACTACTGTTCAATTTTATAATCAACTACAATTTTTAAACAGAGAAAATAAATATTCAAAAACAGATCATATTTATTACACAAACGAACAATTTTTTCTTAAAGTCGCATACCCAACACAACATCTAACTATCATATAATAAAAGCTACATTTATAAATAAGATAACATCACCATAGATATAATTAAAATAACATTACTATATATAACTAACAAATTGGATTATCGGTTTAATGTCGTATTTTCCTACTAAACCCTTCAAGACCCCATCGATGTTTAGTTAATATATTACATTGAAATCTTTCCCTTCACCAACGATCCCTCTAGCAAGGTGCATGAAAAGTATGATATTGAATACTACTACTTTTTTCCCTTATACCGGAAAGTAAGTATATATCTTATACTTGACATACTATAGTTTGCCGCTGCACATGGATGCGTGCATGTCTGTGAGTATGAGGATTGTACACCATGCGCGCGTACATGTGGGTATTCATGTGCATGTGCATGCTTTGACAGATGTACTTTGATATTGGCTGTATCGTTAAAAATTTATTCAAACCAGACCACCTAACTAACTTTGGTTTTTTGTTTTGTAGTATTTGATTTTACTTTAACCGGACCTGATGATGCTGTATAAATTGTAAACAGCGAAACCGGTCGTCAGTAGTAAAATAAATTGTTTTTGAGAACGTCTCTCTTTTCTTTACTACACTAGTATGGACTCACACATGCAACACATTCATTATATTTAATTTAGTTTATAATTTAGCCAAAATTTTATTCGTAAGTTTGGCCACACGCACTTTGGCCAGTTATCCGAACAAGCCCTAAAAATATTCGTTAATTACAACATCCAAGACATTTTCTTCGGCATACACAATTTCTACATATCGAAAAACTAACTAAGTTGGTCTGTTTTTGAAATGTTTTGAGTTGCATCTATAATATTATCGAAAATAATTGAGATGCACTAACATTATGAAGTAGTTCACTTTTAATTGTGTTTCCAAGCAAATCTATCACTTTATTTTGAATTTTCGGGCTAAGATCAGTGACCGATTTTTCTTTTCTTCTTCGAAGCAAGAAGGGCGTTCCTCGGAACCCGCGGAACCATGCTCAGTACGCCACTGACTCGATCCACTTTTATATGGATATCACATATATAGGGTGTCCTAAAAGTAGTGGAACGGTCGAATATTTCGCGAACAAAACCTCGGATCAAAAAACTGAAAAATACGTGTTCAATCATTTTCAAAAATCTATCCAATGACACCAAACACCAACCCCCACTACACCCCCTGGAGGTGGGGTGGGGGGTAACTTTAAAATCTCAAATAGCAACCCCTACTTTTTATTGCAGATTTGAATGCGTCATGAAAAACTAAGCAACATTTATTCGGAACATTTTTTAAAATTACTGATAGATGGCGCTAATAAATCGTATTTTTCCAATTAAAGCGCCATCTATCAACAAATCTAAAAAATGTTTCGAATAAATGTTGCTTAATTTTTCATGACGAATCCGAATCTGTAATAAAAAGTGGGAGTTGCTATTTAAGATTTTAAAGTTACCCCCCACCCCACCTCCAGGGGGTGGGTTGGAGGGTCATGTTTAGTGTTATTCGATAGGTTTTCGAAAAGGATTAAAAACCTTTTTTGTGGTTTCTCATTTGGAAGTGTATTTTTCGAGATATTAGACCGTTTCTATAATTTACCTATGGTATCAGGATAAATCGTTTTTTTCAATTATATCGCCATCTATCCACAGTTCGAAAAAATGTCTTGAATAAAAGTTGCTTACTTTTACGTAACGAATCCAAATCTAAAAAAAAGCTAGGGGTGTCCGTTTGAGATTTAGTTACCCTCCACCCCACCTCCAGGGGGTATAGTGGGGGTTGGTGTTTGGTGTCATTGGATAGATTTTTGAAAATGATTGAACAGGTATTTTTCAGTTTTTCGATCCGATGTTTAGTTTGCGAAATATTCGACCATTCCACTACTTTTGGGATACCCTGTATATTATCAGTTTACAACGTTCTCCGTCTTCTGATACCCGTTCGTTATTCCTCCATGTCCGCACATTTATCTACTTGCAGACCTCTTTCATCCATGGCTTTTTTTATTCCTACCTGCCAACTTTTCCTCGGTCTACCTCTTCTTCTTCTACTTTGCGGTCTCCAGTTTTGTACTTGTTTTGGGATTCTGTCTTCGTGCATTCTTTGTACGTGACCAAACCATCGTAGTTGTATTTCGTTGATTTCGTCATTTCTTGTATGTGTGACCTTCATTATTTTTCGTATCCGTTCATGGGTGACATGTTCTCTTCTTGACCTTCCTGCAGCTCTTCCCCAGATATCCATTTCGGTGACCTCTAACATTCGTTTTGATTTTTCCTTCATAGGCCATACTTCGCAGCTGTATGTTATAATCCTTTTCGCTACGGTGTTATAGATTTTTTCGTGTTTTGGCTGTTTACCTGTTTGTCCCAGAGTACTGAGTTTAAGAGCGTAATTGTTTTCCTGCCCTGAGTATTTCGTTATTTAATGGCTCCGTCCACTGTTCCATCATTCGTGATTTTCATAACCATGTATTTATATTCGTTACATTTACTGATTGTTTCTCCTCCTTTTAGTATCAAATCCTGCTGCGTTCCACCGATATTCATATACAGGGTGCGCCAAACCTCTGGTCTTCTTTGCTTACGGCTAAACTATGAGATATACAAAAAAAATGTTTATAACAAAACTAATGTGTATCAAAGAGGTCTATAATTTAAAATTATTTTCAATTATACAGGGTGAGTCAGAATGACGGTATGAACCAAAGTTATATTTTTTTAAATGGAACACCCTGTATATTAAATCATTTTTGAATATATTATTTAAAAATATGAAAAATTTGTATAAGGTCTTATAGGCCTAAAGTTATAATTTTCGAAATATTTACATTTTTATCGAGAAAAATGGTAATATTTATAGGGTTGTGGATTATGTTTCCAAGGAAATAAAAATTTAGGTGATAGGTCAAAGTTTTTAAAATATAGTGTTATTTTTAAATAATTTAATATTTTTTACTTTTAGCAATAAAATATACAGTGTGATCACTATTTGCAAATACAAAATTTTCTCATTTTTTTTTAATAGGAGACCCTGTATATTAGTTTTGCGTTTGGTAGTAAATATTACAACCTTTCTTTTGGTATAAGGTTGTATGTACCTAACATGTTTCGTTTTGTAGATATTTTAAAAATCTATAGATTTTACGTTTTTGCGGATTTTTTATTTAAAAATTTTTTTCCAAAAAAAAAATAATTATAATCTGGTTTTAGAAACATACACTAAAATATAAAATATAAAAATAAAAACGTAATTAAAGATTAAAATAAATCGTATGCTAGTACAATTCAATTGAATTTAATAACTTTAAATTATTTTACAAAAAATATTTTACCATATTAATGAATACATAAATTAGTTACTAAATTAAATAAACAACCAAATTTTAAATCAATCGTAGTAATTCTTCTACCGCAGCAACTTTCCTATACCAAATTAATTGTTAGTTATATTGTATTTACGAGTAAGATCAGTTAATAACTTTTTAATTTACCTACAACTTGAGAACGTATAAAGTATGCTTTGAAACAAATGAACGTTATGGAAGTATATTAAGAAGTAAATAGTATCTATGTACCTACTCGTGTCACAAAATCTGGTAATAATTTCTAATGGTTTCGCCCAAAACAAATGTCATATCCAAAAATGTTTCTGTTAAAAAATTAAAATTTAAAATAAAAAAAATTGTTACAAAAATTTCAACTACAAAAGTATTCCCAGTTTTTGTGACACCAGTAAATACTATTTATATTAATAAATAATTTGGATGATATATTTAACATTCATTTGTTTCAAAGCATACTTTATAATAATTTTTATATTCTCAAGATGTATGTAAGTAAATTTAAAAGGTAAATTAAAAGTTTAACTAAATACAATTTAACTAACAATTAATTTGGTACAGGAAAGTTGATGTAGTAAAAAAATTACTAGGGTTGATTTAAAATTTGGTTGTTTATTTAATTTAGTAACTAATTTATGTATTCATTAATATGGTAAAATATTTTTTGTAAAATAATTTAAAGTTATTAAATTCAATTGAATTGTACTAGCATACGATTTATTTTAATCTTTAATTACGTTTTTATCTTCATATTTTATATTTTAGTGTATGTTTCTAAAACCAGATTATAATTATTTTTTTTGCAAAAAAATTTTTAAATAAAAAATCCGCAAACACGTAAAATCTATAGTTTTTTTTTAAATATCTACAAAACGAAACATGCTAGGTACATACAACCTTATACCAAAAGAAAGGCTGTAATATTTAGTACAAAACGCAAAAGTAATATACAGGGTGTCCCATTTAAAAAAATGAGAAAATTTTGTATTTGCAAATAGTGATCACACTGTATATTTTATGGCTAAAAGTAAAAAATATTAAATTATTTAAAAATAACACTATATTTTAAAAACTTTGACCTATCACCCAAATTTTTATTTCCTTGGAAACATAATCCACAACCCTATAAATATTACCATTTTTCTCAATAAAAATGTAAATATTTCGAAAATTAATAACTTTAGACCTATAAGACCTTATACAAATTTTTCATATTTTTAAATAATATATTCAAAAATGATTTAATATACAGGGTGTTCCATTTAAAAAAATAAAACTTTGGTTCATACCGTCGTTCTGACTCACCCTGTATAATTGAAAATAATTTTAAATTATAGACGTCTTTGATACACATTAGTTTTGTTATAAACATTTTTTTGTATATCTCATAGTTTAGCCGTAATCAAAGAAGACCAGAGGTTTGGCGCACCCTGTATTTGGTTTTTCCTATGTTGATTTCAATTCCCCATTTCCTGTATTCCCCTATTAGCTTTCTTGTCTTGTGCTATTAGTATTTGGTCGTCTGCGAAACAAAGACGTAGTTGGACCTTATGGTCTTGGAACAAGGAACGAAAGGGGTGACCGACTTGTACAATTTTGTCAGGAAGAAAACATGAGAGTTACCAACACATGGTTTCAACTCCACCCCCGTCGCCTTTATACTTGGAAATCTCCAGCCGATAGAGCTCAGAACATAATAAGAAATCAGATAGACTTCATTCTCATCAACGGTAGATTCAGCACAACTGTCAAAAGAGCTTGCACATATCCTGGAGCAGATGTGCCTTCTGACCATGTACTATTAGTGGCCGTCATAAAGATCGCTCTTTCATGCAAAAACAAGCCTGAAACTCAACAACAGATCGCATTGGATAAACTGAAAGATCCAATGATACAAGCAGAAATAAGTAATGAAATAAACACACAAATTCAAATATTGACGACAAACATTACCGAAGATCTAACACCAAATTGGAATACGATTACAAGTGCTGTAACAGACATCATGAAAAGCAACTTGGGGTACAAACCAAAGAACAAAAAGCAAAAATGGATGACAGAAGAAATACTATTACTAATGGATGAACGACGACGATACAAGAATGGCCCAGATGGCAGCAATATGTATAAAAACATTAACAGGCAAATAAAAGCAAAGATAAGAATAGCAAAAAATGAATGGCTTAAGCAACAATGTATCGATCTAGAACATTTACAACGACAGCACGACGATCGGAATTTACATAAAAAGCTTAAGGAGACTGCTGGAATATACAGAAAACGAAGACCAACTATTATAGTTAATCAGGATAACCAGGTAGTGCTAGGTGAAAAAGAGAAAATTCATATATGGGAAAACTATATTCAGGAGCTCTTTCATGACCAAAGACCCATGAATGAAGTTTATACAGACGACCAGCTGACTGGCCCTTCAATTACTAAAGAGGAAATAGAAAAGGCAATATTATATTCAAAAAACAATAAGGCACCTGGACCTGATGAAATCCCTTCAGAAATACTCAAAGTACTAGATGAAAGGGGAATTTCAGCACTACATAAAATATTTAATTTTATTTATGAAACTGGTTGCTATCCTCAGCAGTGGTTGCTCTCTACATTTATTCCCCTACCCAAAAAAGTCAATGCAAAAAGATGTGAGGATCACAGACTCATTAGCCTGATGAGTCACACTTTAAAAATATTCTTAAAAATACTACATCAAAGATTATACAAAAAATGTGAATGGGACATCAGTGATTCTCAGTTTGGGTTTAGGCAAGGTTTGGGAACAAGAGAAGCAATAGTAGCAACACAGGTGTTGGTCCAAAATTGTTACGATCAGAGGAAGGACGGATTCCTGTGCTTTCTAGACTACGAGAAAGCGTTTGATCGTGTCCAACATCACAAGTTAATGCAGATCCTCAAGAAGCTTGATATAGACCAAAAAGACATAAGATGCATTGAAAACTTGTACTGGTATCATGCAGCACAATTAAAAATAGACAACTCTATATCCAAATCCATACATATAAGAAGGGGTGTTCGGCAGGGATGTGTGCTTTCCCCTCTTTTATCTAACATTTATTCGGAAGCCATATTTCAAGAGCCTTTGGAAGATGCAGAGATGGGAATCAAAGTGAATGGAGTATTAATCAACAACATACGATATGCTGATGATGCTGTCTTAATTTGCGACAACATAGCAGATCTTAAACAACTTGTCACTACAATCGGAGAATACAGTAAGCGAATGGGATTAGAGATTAATACCAAAAAGACCAAATTCATGATCATCTCCAGAAACTTGGATGCATTTGAAAACTCCACCATAACACTGAATACTAAGTCCATTGAGAGAGTGAGCAAATTCAAATACCTAGGAACGTGGCTTTTTGAAGACTGTGCATCGGACAGGGAAGTAAAATGTCGCATTGAGCAAGCTCGACAAGCTTTCGTAAAATTCAGGAAGGTACTGAGCTGCTCAGAGTTCGACCTTACACTGAGACTAAGGTTTACTAAATGCTACGTGTGGTCGGTGCTGCTATATGGCATAGAGGGCTGGACACTCAAAACGAGAGATATAAACAGATTAGAAGCCTTCGAAATGTGGCTTTATCGCCGTATCCTAAAGATACCATGGACGGCGAAAGTCACAAATGTGGATGTCCTTAAAAGAATCAACCAAGAACGTCAGCTTTTCGAAAACATCAAGAAAAGAAAAACGGCGTATTTGGGTCACATCATGCGAAACGAAAAATACCAGTTCCTTCAACTTATAATCCAGGGTAAAATTGAAGGCAAGAGAGGAATAGGACGCAAGAAAATGTCCTGGTTCCGAAACATAAGGCAATGGACATGGATTACCGACATACAATCACTGATACACATTGCAAGAAACAGAGAGTCAATGGAAAATGTGATCGCCAACATCCATTAGTGGATTTGCATTTGAAGAAGAAGAAACAAATAGTATATAGAGTATGGTCATTTAGTGGGAGTCCCATGTTCTTGCATTTCCGTTTCCAATTTTTAAGAGCTTGTTCCAAATATATTTTAAAAAGTGTTGAAGAGAGAAAGCATCCTTGTTTGGGCCCTTTATTTGTCAGAAATCCTTCGGTGAGTTTGTTTCCTTGTTTAATTCTCGTGGTCGTGTTATTATACAAATTTTTTAGAGAAGTTGATTCGAAAGTTATAGTATTTATAATGATCGGCGAAGGAGAAGAATCAAAGATTCATAAGCATATTATATTGTACCTGATACTATACAATTTATTTTTTTGTTAGTGATTTTACTAAATCAGAAAATTTACTTACTTGTCCTACACCTTCAGAACAGACGCTATCTGTGAGCATATTGAGGAATCCCGAACCAGGTAAGAATTCGTTCTTACCCAAAGACTCCAAAGTCAAGCCTATAGGAAGAGTACCTAGTGCCATAGCTCTCATTAAAGGACTAAATAAATGATTCATGTAGGCTACGGGTGCTAAACTGATATGGTGTGCTATTTTGGCATTATATTCTGGTCTCATTGAAGCCATTACATAAAAAGAGGTAGTACCTACAAGTTAATTACAAACTTCTTCTTAGATCAATAAAACAAACATAAATTCAGTAAAAATATGCTCCAATAAATGACCGGTTTGTAGTGTAATTTTCAGCTTCACGACGGATTTGCTTGAAAATTTGGATTTAAGTTTTCTATTTACTCTAGTCTGGGCAGATTATCGGATAATAGGCCATTTTTGGGAAAAGTTATTTACCAGCAACTTTATTGCTGGAATCATATCTTACGATTCTATGTAATAATAATATAGGTATGCAAAGTCCACAGATAGTGTGCTACTTTTTTTATAAACAAAATGGCGCCCGAAAATCGTGTTTATTCGATTTTTGCTCTATAATTCAAACAAATTTTAACTTTATACACCAAAAATGCCCAAATAAAAATTCACCGTAATTAAATTCTCCATAGAGACGTGTTTTTCTCGATTTACTTCGACGAAAATTTTCACCGGAAAATGCGGAGTTTTCCAACCAAATCTTTAATTTTCAACTAAAATTTTAGATAAGTAATTGTTTATCAATAATAAATAACTTGGCAATATAAAAGCTCTTTTCATACAGATTACAATTCCAGAAGCCGATGGGAATTGAATGAATAGTTTAGCAACAATTGAATTGGTAATTTAAAAATTACGGTCGCTATAATACCCACAATAATTATGATACATAAGAATAGCTATCATTTTTGTATAAAAAGACACTGTACCTATGTAACATACTTTACAGAATTGAAATTGAACTATTTAAGCGGCCTTAGGAATATTTTAAAATTATAAACAATTTGGCTTATAAACAAATAGAAAATCTCGGGAAATATTAAATTAAATTAAATTATGAAGACGGCATTGAAAGGAAAACGGCAGGACGCTTCTTTTAAAAGAAAAAACGTTCAATTTTGATGAGTGGTTCCTGAGATATAACCGGTCAAAGTTGACCGGCATTTACGGCAAAGATATAAACAATAGGATCATAATTTTCGAACCATCACCCTTTTATTTTTGTCCTCTTTCTCCGTATTAATTTTTATATCTTTAAAATACTCATAACATATATTATTATAATAAAAACTATCGATATTACTAGTGAAAATTGACAAAAATAACAAAATTCCAATCAAAAATTAGGTTGGAGGGAATGTAATCTCAAAGTTCAAAATCGGTATACGTTTTAAAAATGCATTTTCTCGGCTTTCCATGGAGCATTATTTCATTCTTTTTTTGTTCCCAAGTAACTCGAGTAGAGTCATATAACTAACGCATTATTAAATGTCAAACTTGGTTTTCTTTTGTTATAATAAATTACTCTACTTGAGTTATTTGGGAACAAAAAAAAAAAGAATGAAGAAGATTGCTCCATGGGAAGCCGAGAAAATGCAATTTTGAACTTTAAGATTACATTTTCTGCAACCTAATTTTTGATTGAAATTTAATATCGATAGTTTTTATTATAATAATAGGTATATGTTATGAGTATTTTAAAAATATGAAAATTGGTGTGGAGAAAGAGGACAAAACTAAAAAGGTGATGATTTAAAAATTATGATCCTATTGTTTATATCTTTGCCGTAAATGCCGGCCGACTTTGACCGGTTGTATCTCAGGAACCACTTATCACAATTAAACGTTTTTTCTTTTAAAGAAGCGCCCTACCGCTTTTTTTTTCAATACCGTCTTTGTAATTTAATTTGATTAAATATTTCCCGAGATATTCTAATTGTTTATAAGCTAAAAAAATGTTTATAATTTTAAATTATTCCTGAGGCCGCTTAAATAGTCCAATTCTAATTGTGAAAAGTACATTAGATAGGTACGGTGTCTTTTTATTCAAAAATTATTGTTATTCTTATGTATCTTAATTATTGTGGTTATTACAGCGACCGTAAATTTTAATTAACATTCAATTGTTGCTAAACTGTTTAGTCAATTTCCATGGGCTTCTGTAATTATTATCTACAAGAAGAGTGCTTTTATATTACCAAGTTATTTAATTACTGGTAAACAATTATTTATCTATAATTTTAGTTGAAAATTAAAGATTTTGTTGGAAAAACCCATATTTTCCGGGAAAAATTTTTGTCGAAGTAAATTCCAGTTGGAATGAAGAGGGTAAGTAAGTAGCTAACTCTCCACTTCAAAGTTGGACTTGGGTTGTTTTTACTTGGGGCGTGAAACTCATACCCTTTTGGGAGTGAAAATCACACGTTTAAAATAAGTTTGGAAATGTATAAATTGACCAGATAATTTTAAGCAACTTTTGTTCTATAGAGTTGTTTTTTCACTAAGTCAACACTGTTCGAAAAATCCACAAGGAAAAAGTTTGACTGTAGTTGGCTGTATACCATATACATAATACAAAAAACCAATAAAATCCTTTATAAAAGGTATATATTTAAAATCCCTAAAAAGTGATACATTACAGAACTAGTTTTCGATTGGTTGACCAATCATCATCAGGGCTTACGTGATCTAACATGCTAACCACAAAAATATAATATTACAAAAATATGTAGCTAAAAACCCTTTACAAGTAATCTGTCAAGGAAACATCGATGAAAAATGCGAACTTAAGCATGGACGTTAAAAATATTCCATGTAATACGCTCTAGGTACCATCTGAGCTCTGATTCGACTTGTTCACATGATGACAGTATGGTATCAAGTGTTTTATAATAGCAAATACTATGAACTGTAATACATACAACTCTTGACTTTTCCCATTACATTTGAGGAAGCAAAAAAATAGTGCCATCTAGGCGGTCTACGGTGATAACCAGAGCAATTTAACCTTACATTTTTATAAAATTGCTTTATTATTGTTTTTGTATAAGTGTTTAACTATTTTTATTTTAATTTAATTTAGCAAAATTAGCTTGATATTCAAAAATTTATACATAAAATTAAATTTGAATGTTTGGGTCAAATTTTATGTTGTCACAACGTAGTTTCACCGCAAGCCGATAGTGGCGATAGTGGCAACGTACTTCAAGATTTCTGTGGGAGTTGGGTATATTACAGTGAATAGTTTTTGATAATAGTTATTTCTCTATAGAGCTTTTCATTCACAGTCATTTGTTTCGAGCTTCTGTCATATGTTGAATAATCCCTGTATATTAATATTATACACAGATTATAGAAATTATGACAGAAGCTCGAAACAAATGACAATCGATGAAAAGCCCTTAACCATTGATGTTTAAAATATTCTCATACTATAATGTATCATTTATGATGTCACTACCCACGGTTCTTAGACATTACTACGGTTGCCTAAATCGACTAACCAATGAACATTAAGGGTGAGATTACGTCACGAGAGTTTACTGTCATTTGAATCGTAATATGATTTTTTTCGAATCCTGAGAAAACCAAGTATTTTAGAAAAAATTAAACGCAGGATGCAAGATTACATTATTACCGAGAGCGGAAAGCCCCTTAGAATAAACAATCAGATTCTATTGAATGAAATATTTGAAATTAAATATCACACTTCTCTTTTATTTTCAGCCCTGTAACTTATTAAAATAAACATTATAGAAGTTTTCAGGGAGTTTCAGCCCTCGGTAATAATGTAGTCTTTCATTCTGAGTTTAAATTTTTCAAAAATATTTATTAGTTTTCTCAGGATTCGAAAAAAATGAATACAATTAAACACATTGAGAATTTTGACATGCGTCAAAATTTTGCATTAACTCAATGTAAAATTCTGAACTGTTGAATTCCAGCTTCCCTAATAATTATTGTACATCAAAAGACATTAGAAACTATTTGTAGAGGATTGAAATCTGTATTGGAAATAACTGTTAAAATTGGTCTACGTAATTAAACATATTCCAAAATTTTGTAAAAATGTAATACATTTTAGTTTTCAGCCCAAACTTAGGCCACACACAATGCAATGTTTACATTTTTGAACTGTCAATATTTTTATTTTATCATCTATTGTTTAAAAACAATACAGTTGATAAGATACCCTCAGTTGCGGAGAAAGGATTAATAATAAAGCTTTTTTTATTCAGTCAATGGTGTGAGCACTGTCAGTTAAATAGTAACGTGTGGCCTTACTTTTACACGCATACCTATTGTGGCAAATGTATCATATTTTTCAAAATTTTGGAATGCATTTAAATCGTAGAACAATTTTAACTTTTGATTTTAATACAGATTTTAATTCTCTACAAGTATTCTCTCATGACTTTTGATGTAAAATAATTAGGGAAGCAGGAATTCAACAATTCAGAATTTTACATTGAGTTTCCTATGGCCCTTTTTACGATTCACCACCCGGTATAAGATAAAATGTGTACTATTTGTCTAATTATTTCATAATAACACAAATAATACACATATATACACAATAACACACATTAAATGATCGATAATCATTTAAAATATGGTAATGTAAACTCTTGTGACGTAAAGTCAAAAATATAAGTCTCCCCACCACCGTCGGACAAGACAACCGTAATAAAGTCTAATAACCGTGATTATGATACAGATTTTTATTAAGATACAGATTTTTAACCAATAGAATCGCGATATGGCATTCGAGATGAAGGTGGCACACGCGCAGTGACCAATGGCGAGTCAAATACATACGCTTTGACACTTTTCAATATGTAAACAAACCGTCAAACTGACAAACTACTGAATTTATTTGTTTTACAAAATTAATAAATTTGAATATATTTTTGTTGTGAATGATCATAGAAAATATAGTGTATACAACTTGCATTTAATTATCATTATGAAGCTCGTACCCTATACGAAACTCGACACATACGGCTCGTTTCGTAACCCTCATACTCGCTTCATAATGACCATCATTAAGTGCTCGTTGCATAATATACTATTATGAAACAGTTCGTGAAGTATGCTTTTTGTTAACGCACGCGATATTTAGAGCATGAGCGACAGTGGAGCGAGTGCTATACATCGCGTAAGTTTGCAACAGGTACTTCACGCACAGTTTCACACAATATATTATCTACTCTACGATAAACAAATAAAAAACTGTAACTCTTCATCACTGGAATTCATTTCTATTCTACAATTTTTAGAACTTTGACATTTAAAAATTCTTACTTCTTTCAAACCACAAAACTGTCAAAACTTTTATTGTAATTTATTGCTCAAATGTCATCACCATGACAACGCGAGTTAAGGATATTTGATTATAAAGACAGATATATTAGCTATACAATACAGTGCATGTCTATTATTAATTCAGATATATACTTTCCAGTTTACCTCACCTTTGCAGTGAACGTCAACTTAAAAAGAAAAGTTAGGTTATGTATACATGTTGGTGTTGGACATAAATATACAGCATATTGTTTTATTTTATTTATTATTGTTTTGTTAATTCTTTTTATTTTTGATTAAAGTTATTTGTTAAAGGTTTTGACTGAATTTTTATGTTTTATAATGTTAACCAAAATTAATTCATAAACCAATGATATAAATTCAGATAAAAACAAGACATAAGTAATTTTTTGCACGGCTAGCTTTGATCCCAATAATTGTGGATCGGTCGTTATGAAAGTGTGTGAAAAAGTAAACCCCATTTAAAATACATTGTTACTTTCATAGAGGTATATATTAACATAGAGGGAGCCTACCTTCCGCGCTTCCTGACGACAAGATCTCAGGGACTGGTTTGCTGCATCTCCTTCTAACACATTGTATTGAGAATCTATAATGACATTCAGTGTGAGTATAGGCACGGAAGAGGAGGACAACTGTAGCAGCTTTACTATGCGTAAGAGTGAAACAGCACTAATCCAAATAAAAAAGATGGTGTCGTCACTTCGCTCTGAATGACACTCTCTCTATGCTAATATTTAACTCTATGGTTACTTTACGCACACTTTAAATCGTTCACGCACTGTTATCTATAATGACAGTTTTCACAAACTAAAAACGTATACATAATATGAGATAGAGTAGATAAAGGATTTTATTGTTTTTTAATACTGTTCGAGTTATTTGTGGTGAAAATATTTATTTTTCAACAAAAAACGACGTTTTCACAAGGTTTTCGGAAATAACTCAAAAAGCTTTCTTTTCATTTTGTTATAAAAGTTTCTAGAATCAAAACTAAGCGAGTTACGCTTAAAATAAAGTTGGTCCCGTTTTTTGGTAAAACAAATCGTGAATTTTCATGCAATTCGGAGATGACACTGAAAACTACGCTATCGCCCTATTTCACGTTTATTTACTAGGGTAATATCTAAACAAACAGAAATACTGTACCTTGGGAGTGTCCTACATGATACAATTTAGTCGCTCCGGTTTTCTCAAGAATAAAATCAATCATTGCTGGTATATCAGTAGTACCTATTTGATGCCAACTGAATTGCCAAAACTCCGAGTCTTTATCTGGATTCCATTGAGTATGGTTCCTTGAATAATAGCTTCCTCTGCAATTACCTAACCAAACATCATAACCTTCATCGGCAAGGATATATGCCAAACCTCTTTTGGAACCCATCAGTACCCAATCATCGGAAGACTCAAAAAGACCATGTTGTAAATATGCCACTTTATTAAGTTTTTTGCCACTTTTTCCATATGGTATTCTATGAAGAAATAATGGCGTTAGAGCATCACATGTATAAAAAACGAAAATACAAAATTACAAAAGTGTTATAATAATACATACGTATAGAAGGAATGAGCTATATAGGAAAGGATTAATAAGTGCTTGTTTGCGCATATCTAATTTATTACAATAATTTACAACAATTTCAATAAAAGCCATGATAGTCCTTTTTTTACACCGTCCTTTTTTTTTAAATTATTACAAAAGTCTTAAAAATGGTTTTAACTTCTTCTAGTCCAGTGCGGATTTGTTTTGAGATGGACGTTGAGAGGTGACTCTAGTTTTTTTTGCAGAAATTGCTTGGAATTAACTCATATAATAATAAGTGAGTTATCCTCCTACTTAAAAAGGTCCGGAACATTGTCTAAATAATGAAAATGTCAAAAAATGAAGGAAAAATTCGATTTTTTTCTTCGTTTTTTTATTATAACTTTAAAAGTATTCACTTCCGAGAAAACTTGCACTAAAATAAAAGTTGGGTAATTAAATTTTCTGTATAATAAGACTGGTTAAAAATTTTTAAAATTTTTACCCCTCTTGCAAAATAGCAATAATTGCGAAAAAAACATAAACAAACAAGTATTTGCATTTTACGTTTTTCAACCATTTTTGCTACACTTAGGACCTTCATATTTTACTCACTTTATGAAAAACTTTATGATACAATAAAACAATACTCTAAATTTAGTTAAGATCGGTTCAATAGATTTTGCAAAATAAATTTTGCAATCCAGCTTTCGCAAAAAAAATTCATTTTTCAAAATGTTGCAAGACTGAAAATAAAGCAGATTGCAAGTTATTTTTTTTACAAATAGAAGAATACTGTACCTTTCATTGGCAATTTGCAAAATTAAAACCGGTTAACTAAAACGGCGTCAGGATTTTTTTTTAAATAAACATTAATTTTTGGTGCTACGCGCAGGACAGCGGTGTTCGATTCACACAAGTTGATCTACACCAAAATTTCTTCCAATATTTATCTAATATATTATTTTCTTACTCTATATTTTGTTGTATTTTAATATTTAATTTTAATTCCACAAAAATCAAAGTAATTTGATTATTGCATGTGAAATATTGTTTAAACAATTCCATATATTTAAAAATAATAAACTTTTAGTCTCTAAGTTTAAATATATGAACAAAGAAAAATTTTTGCTAAAAAAATGGTTTTTCGAAGGACAGAGTATACGTTTTTATTTTGCAATAAACAAATTTATTTGTTTATATCGAAATGTAGTAAAAATTAAAATTTATCAATCATTATCAAAGGTCATTAGAATGCCCAATCAGAGCAAACGTATCCGCTGTCCTGCGCGTAGCACCAAAAATTAATGTTTATTTAAAAAATTCCTGACGTCGTGGTAGTTAACCGATTTGAATTTTGCAAACTGCAAATGAAAGGTACAGTACTCTTCTATGTGTCAAAAAATCAACTTGCCATCTGCTTTATTTTCAGTCCTGCAACATTTTGAAAAAATGAATTTTTTTGCAAAAGCTGGATTGTCAAATTTATTTTGCAAAATATATTAAACCGATGTTAATGAAATTTACAGTATTGTTTTATTGTATCATATAGTTTTTCTGGTTAAAATATGAATGTCCTAAGTTTAGCACAAATGGATAAAAAACGAAATATGCGAATACGTGTTTATTATGTTTTTTTCGCAATTATCGCTATTTTGCAACAAGGGTGACAATTTTTAAAAATTTTAACAAATCCTGTATTGTAGGAAATTTAATTAAGCAACTTTTATTTTGGAGCAACTTTCTCAAAAATGAAGACTTTTAAAGTTATAATCAAAAAACCAAGAAAAAAATCGAATTTCTCCTTCATTTTTTGACATTTTGATTATTTAAACAATGTTCCGGACTTTTTTGAGTAGGAGGATAACTAAAATATTATTATGAGTTATTTTCAAGCAATTTCTGCAAAAAAATATGAGTCACCTCTCAACATGCAAATGTACTAATATTTTTACAGATGCGCTCTGGTCTATTCGTTTGAGCGGGTCTACCACTTCTGAAAATTTTCAGTGTGCAGTCTGGACACGTTTCCGCACGCACCTAAACCTGTAGCTCGAGCGTGGTTATGTTTTGTTATTGCAAAACTGTAGTTTTTAATTTTAGTCAAAAGATTATACGTTAATTTAAAATCAATTATTTTTGTCGGACAAAAAAGAGGGAGCGATCGTCAAGTCCGACACCCGCAATATATCACTCTAGCGCGGTAGAGTTTTGTTATTTCAAAACTCTTAATTATTGTCGATTGAAAGTACTTATGATTAATTGACAAAACATTGTCGATATCTTGTCGGACACAGCCTCGTTTCTTTAGTCCAACAACGTAAACATGTTAATTATGGCAGGTTATATTTTGCGATTACAAAATTTAGGCCATGAATCACAAGTGATAGATTGGAGGGTCCTTTATCCAAATATAGCACTGTCGGATAAAAACTGAGTATCAGATAGCCAGTCCGATAAATGAATTTCAATTAATTAAGATTGAGATTAAGATTCAAATGTCTGCTTATGGTTATTTGTTAAAAAAGTTGACGTTTTTCAATTATGAAGTTGTTTTTACTTCCACGTTAACTTTTTTGAAAAATAACCATACGCGGGCGTTGGAATCAGTATTAATTTAATGCCAAACTAAAATTTTATATTTATTTACTTTACTAGCTGACCCGGCAGACTTCGTAAATTTACTAACTGACCCGGCAGACTTCGTACTGCCTCAATAGATAAAAACAAACTTTTGTATAAAATAAACTTAAAATAAACAAAAGGAATTCGTAATTAATAAACAAAAAATGCTCGATGTGAATGAGGTTTTATTATTATTTTTAATTAATTATACATCATGTTTGAAGTAATAAAGTTTAGTTAGGAGTAATAAAATAAAGTTGGTAGTGCAACAGTTACAATCTTAAATTTGTTTATCTTATAATGAATATAACAGCTTTATTTTATCTACATTCAAGACAACCCTGTATTTATAATTGAGTTCGGAGTTGTCCTACTATATATGTGTTGATTAATCAAAATAAAATTAAATTTCATTAAATAAAAGTAAATATAATCTAATACAAATTAATACAATTTAATAAAATTAAATAAAATAAAATTAATAATTGGAATTAAAAAATGAAATAAAATAAAATAAACGAAAATAAATAAAATACTTAAATTAAATCAAATTTAATAAAATTAAACAAAATTAATTAAAATTAAATGAAATTTTATAACTTGCTGCTTGTTCTTTTTGTGTGCTCAGAACTTTTCTCCTGTTTTCCGTTCGTCAGAAAAGTTCGGTTTAGAGATATTTTTTGAAAATTTCGAAAAATTAAAAAAAAATAATGTTTGGCCCAATTTCAGTCCAAAAGTTGAACAGTTGCACTTTTCTTCGATGAAATTTGTTGCTCGTTCTTCTTCTGTCCTCAGCATATTTCTACGGCCTAAGTTATTGTATTTCAGACACCGATTGCTCTAGAGAAAAAATTTTAGTACGGTTCTGCTCGGAATTCAGCAAGCAGTATACGTACTTAATTTCGTATTTTTCACGTCATTATTGTGAGAGTTATGGCGTCATGGGTAATTTCCTTATGAGGTACGGGTATGAAATATAGATAACAACCTACTCCCAGACAGGTCGAATATACCTGCTAAATTTCATAATAATGGATCAAGTAGTTTCGGAGGAGTGTGGCAACAAACACTGTAAAATGAGCATTTATACATATAATATGTAGATGTAAAATTTTTGTGGCTACTAAAATGACTATAAAACCGTATAAATCTTCCCTGAACTTCCACAAGTAATTCAACATAAAAATTAGCCAAATCGGTCCAACCATTCTCGAGTTTTAGCGAGACTAACGAACAGTAATTGATTTTTATATATAGGATGTAAAAATTTAGATGGCCATTAAAAAATAACGGTTGAAGATAGAAAAGTGAAAATTAAGGGTTATATTTACCTTTCTCTTCCACATTACACAACATTAAGGTAAAACAGTTTGACCAAAAAAATAAAAAAATATATTAGGGGGGCAGCCCCGTTATGACGTACGAATATGAAAAATAAATAACAACCTATTCTCAGTCTGATCAAATATACGTGGAAAATTTCATAAAAATCTATTCAGTCGTTCTCGAGTTATGTGTTGGTAACTAACACGACTTTCTTTTGTTTAGATAGATGTAAAATATTTAAATGGCTATTAAAAAATAACGCTTAGTGGTACAAAACTGAAAAATTAGGGTTGTAGGTATGTATCGTTACGTTCCACATCATATAAAATTAAAAAAAGTTTTTCCGAAAAAATAAAAAAAAATATCAGGAAGGCAACCCCCCCTATGACCTGCGGGTATGAAATATAGATAACAACCTACTCCCAGACAGGTCAAATACACTTGCTAAATTTTATATAACTCGGTCAAGTCGTTTCGGAGGAATATGGCAACAAACACTGTAAGATGAGCATTTTATACATATAGATGTAAAATATTTGGTGGCTACTGTAATGACTATATAAAACCGTTCAAAACTTCCTTGAACTTCCACAAATAATTCAACATCAAAATTAGCCAAATCGGTCCAGCCATTCTCGAGTTTTAGCGAGACTAACGAACAGCAATTGATTTTTATAAATAAGATTCATCAAAATTAACTTAAACGCAAACAAAATTAGTATTAATTGAATAGGTATTTTTAAAATCTTTCAAATGAGATATCATTTGCCATATAGTCTCATTTAAAATTTTCGGTCAAAGTGGCCCTGTAATGTCATCTGTCTAGTTGTCTAGTATTTTAAAAGCGGAAGTAGAGAAAGCCATCAAACAAATACCATCAGACTGGCTCAAACTTCTGGATGACGATAATGTCTCACAATTAACAAACATTTATAACCATATATACGAGACTGGAATGATGCCACAGATATGGTTGGAGTCTACATTTATTCCACTCCCAAAAAAACCTAATACATCATCATGTAAAGACTTTAGACTAATTAGTCTCATGAGCCACTCTCTCAAGCTACTTTTTAAGATAATTCTTAATAGAATCAAGCAGAAATGTGAAGAGACAATGGGAAACAAACAATTCGGTTTCAGAGAAGGATTGGAACAAGGAAAGCTTTGTTCTCAATGTTAACATTACTTCAACGATCATGGGAAGTACAGAAACCAATTTACGTCTGCTTTATAGATTTTGAGAAGGCGTTTGATAGAGTTCAACATGATAGGTTGTTTGAATATCTAGAAATGATTGGAATAGATGATAAAGATCTGAGACTTTTACAACATCTATATTGGAATCAAGAAGCTTCTATTCTGGTAGACGGCAAAGAAACAGACAAAATTTGCATTCAAAGAGGTGTCAGACAGGGTTGTGTGTTATCCCAAACTTTGTTTAACGTATACTCAGAAATAATTTTTAATGAAGCCTTGGAAGGACAATGTGGAGTTCTAATCGGGGGAGAAACTATTAACAACATCAGATATGCAGACGACACCGCGATCATGGCTGAAAATATCGAAGATCTTCAATTCCTTATTGATCGAGTCACTAGAGAATGCTCCAATAACGGACTTAACATAAATGCAACAAAGACAAAGTTACTTGTGGTTAGTAAACAAGACGTCGGCCCTATGCAACTAATTGTCAGTGATGAATTAATAACAAAAGTTATCCATTTGAAATACCTAGGATGTTGGATAAACGAGACACTAAATCCGGATGAAGAAATTAAAACTCGTATAGAAATTGCAAGAGGAGCATTTATGAAACTTAGATCTATTCTGAGCAACTCTCAGCTGAATTTACAACTAAGAATCAAGTTCCTAAAATGTTATGTGTATCCTGTATTACTATATGGATGTGAAACCTGGATCATGAAGGTTAACATGATGAACAAATTAGAAGCCTTTGATATGTGGTCGTATCGTAGAATGCTCAGACTATCTTGGATTCAACGCATTTCAAACAGAAAAGTCTTAAACACAGTAGGTCAAGGCGAAGGTGACTTAATGAAGATGATAGAAAAGAGAAAACTTGAATATCTGGGGCATATAATGAGAGGTAGCAGATACAGGATGCTGCAGTTAATACTCAATGGAAAGATCGACGGAAAAAGAGGAATTGGTCGAAAGAAATATTCATGGCTCCGAAACCTTCGTCAATGGACTGGCTTATCAGCAGATCAATTGTTACATGCCGCACAAGATCGAGAACGATATCGGCAAATTGTTATGGAAGCTACCCACGCCTAAAAATTTGGGCACGGTACTTAAAGAAGAAGAATGTCATCTGCTACTAGTACGTCATCTGTTATGACTGTTTTAAAAGCCTACGTTCGTTTAGTTCCTCTCTCCAAATTTCATTATTATGTATAATCGTTCAAAGGATATGTGCAATATGTTATGCATAAACAATTACTAATCAATTGAATAATTATTTAATTAAAAATAAGTCACCTCGAGCAGGTTTATTAATGAGAGGTATTTATCCTCTTTCTTTCCTTGTCTAAGCATTTCTTCGGCTCGTTTTGTTGCGTATTGTACCAAATTCAAAAATAAGGAAAAATAAAAAAAGCGTTTTTTATAAGTTTGCGTATTTTTTTTTGTGTCTTACTTTTTCTCACTTACTTTTTAATAAACATGATTTACTTGAAAGTTAAAAAAAATTAAAATTATGACTTTTATCATTGCGGAACATAACCTGCCATAATTAACATATATTTACATTGTCGGATTAAAGAAACGAGGCAGTTAATTTGTCGGACCAGATATCGATAATCTTTTGTAATTAATTATAAGTACTTTCAATTGAAAATTAAGAGTTTTGTAATAATAAAACTGTACCGCGCTAGAGTGACAGCTTGTGGGTGTCGGACTCGACGATTGTTACTTTTTTTTGTCCGACAAAAATAATTTCTTTTATTTGAACGTATATACTCCATTAAAATGTTACATTTTTTAAGCCGTACCTTGCATTTTTTAGAGGAGTCAATTTTATTTCTTTAATATGTAGGGGGGATCAGTAGAAGCTTAAGTTCAAATTTTTGGGGTCGCCACCCTTGTCCCCCGGCCGCCATATTGTAAAAAGGGGTGCAAAGGGTTTTCGCGCTGTATCTTTTAAACTAGCAATCCTACAGAAAATTTAGTTACACATAAAATTTGGCAAATTAAATTTTATACAATTTTATTTCTATTACTTTTTATCGTCAAGTGGCCAACAAAAAAGATATAAACAAAAATATGTAAAAAATGTTTAACAAGATTCTTTTGGAGGTTATAACTTTTTTTCAGTTCATTTTAAAATAAAATAGCATTATAGCAATTTTGTAGAGGGTTTTTTAGCGAACAATTTCCATTATAAATTTGTTTAATCCGACTTATTTATATAGGTGTTACAGCGCTCCAAACTTGACCAGATTCTCGAATGCTCATAGGGATATAATAAAAACAAAATTTAGGCTTACTTTTCTATCTATATGTTTTTTATTCATACACTTTATTATGATTTTAACATTCCTATTTTAACATTCATCTGTTTTTGACCTTTCTTCCCACTATAAAACTTATAACCCGAAGCATATATAGAAACGGCCCAAGAAGTTGTTTGAGGACAAATTCGCCGGTTCAGAAGAAGAATGACGCAACCGCATATTGCAAAATTCTTAAGAAGAGCCAAAAACGAATTTTTGTTATTAAAATCATAAAGTGCGATCAGAATTAGCCATTCACCACACCGTGGTCAGGATCTCGAGATATAAGCGTTTTTTGGGGTGTGCCGCTTTTTTATGAAGTAACATAACTTTTTTCCTATTGTATATTTTGACTTAAAATTTTCCAAAAACTTCTTCATGAAATATACTTTATTGTTGTGTTGGTTAAAATTATAAACTAAAAAGTTTGTCACTCAACTTATTTAAGTAAACATGAAACTAACGACATATGATGACAAAATGTTTAAAAACCAATAACTCCTTTTTTGATGTGTTTAAATATTTAGGACAAATCCCTTTGTTATCTACATACTCCAGAGATTAAACAGTAAAATTTTCAAAAGGAAATATTTATAGCGACCAAAGATACAGCGACGTAAATTTGAAAAATTATCAAAATTGAGTTTCGGCATTTTTGTATAAAATTTGATTTTTGAACATGTTCCACCAACTCTAGATAAAAATAAACTTCATATTCGGATTCAGCGACCTCGAAAATATAAAAATAGACCAAAATTGGTAATTCACCTTAAATCTGATTTTCGTGGTCGTCATAAAGATTGCTGCCGCTCGACTAATATATAGATAGAAATAGTTATTTTCCTAACAAGTGCAGAAAGTCATTCTTTTCCTCACGCGACTACAGTTTGCCGAACGACGCGAAGTGGGAGTTCGGCAAGCAGTCGAGTGCGGAAAAGAGACTTTCTGCAAGAGTTAGGAACAATATTTTTTCTAAGTCTTTAAAAAATTACCAAATCTTAATCAATTAATTTAATTAATATGAAAATACATACACAAATTAATTCTTTGACAAGGTTGTCAAAACCACACGTTCAATATAATTAGTTAGCATGACGACGATCTTGGTTTCCATGACGATGATTCAAAATGACTGTTATTGTCTACCGATTTGACTTTCGAATATTTTGTCAAAATAATTTTATTTCATCGAATTGTCGCGTTAATTTCATTAAAACAGGAACACAATAAGATATATTTGAAATAAATTAGTAAATAATATCTAAATATTAGTTTATTGCATGTATTATAATTACTTTAAGGCCATATTAACATATCTAAATTAACACGCGTGCGGAAAAGTAAAAACCGCGTGCGGAAAAGTAACACGCGTGCGTAAAAGTGAAACTATCTAAACTAAAATGCGTGCGTGAAAGTAGACATTTTTGCACGCTCGTAGAAAAAGTATTTTTTTTATTGTATTCCTGTGAGAATTCGACAATCTGGTCAAGATTGGAGCACTGTAAAACCTAGATAATAAATAAAATTAAACAACTTTATAGCTAAAATTGTTCATTGAAAAATCCTCTACAAAATCGCTATGATGTTATTTTATTGTGAAATGAACGGAAAAAAAGTTATAACCTCCAAAAGGAAACTTCTTACAACATTTTCTCATGTTTTTATTTATAACTTTTTTGTTGGTCACTCGACGATAAAAAGTAATAGAAATAAAATTGTATAAAATTTAATTTGCCAAATTTTATGTGTAATTAAAGTTTCTGTAGGATGGCTAGTTTAAAAGATACAGCGCGAAAACCCTTTGCACCCCTTTTTACAATATGGCGGGCGGGGGACAAGGGTGGCGACCCCAAAAATTTGAACTTAAGCTTCTACTGAACCCTCCTACACATTAAAAAAATAAAATTGACTCCTCTAAGAAATGCAACCTAAATGTAATATTTTAATGGACTAATAACATTTTGATTAAAATTAAAAATTATAGTTCTGCAATAACAAAACATGACAGCGCTAGAGCTACAGGTTTATAGTCCAGAAAGCCACTGCGCATCCGCTAGCAAAAATATTCTAATCCGGATTTTTTGCACAATCTTACTCAAAAAGGACCCCTTTTAACAAATTTGCATGTTGCCAGGACCAAAAATTGGTCAAAAATTTTTTAAACGTTTTTTTTTTGTTTTTTTCCTAAAATTATTTTTTTTGCATGGAAAATTTTTTTTTAGATTTTTTGGATCATTCCAAACAGAAAAGCTCTTTAGTGACTTTTCTCTAAAGTTGATAGTTTTTGACATATAAGCGATTAAAAATTGAAAATTTGCGAAATCGGCCATATTTAACCCTCAAAAACTATGTGAAAAACTTAAAATTTTAATGTTACCAAGGTAGGTGGATATTCTTTAAACATCGATTGATGAAATTCCGAAGAGTTTTTTGCAATACAATATCAACAACCCCTTTGTTTTTTAATTGCCACTCAAGCGTGCGCGACACTATTTTCCACCATTGCATGTGTATGCAGTATGGTGCAAATGAAAGGAATAAATTCGTTATTTCGTAAACCGGCGACTTTAAGCAAAAATCCCGAAACAGGTCGATTTTTATTTTTAAGTTATGATATTGTGACATATATGGTATACTAGTGACGTCATCCATCTGGGCGTGATGACGTAATCGATGATTTTTTTAAATGAGAATACGGATCGTGTGCTGGCTCATTTGAAAGATTCTTCAATTCTCTATTCAGTAATATAAACATGTACATAATTATTTATATAGGGTGTCCAAAAATTTTTTATTAAATTAAATCATTTGGCAAATTGACAAAAAAATTAAATTTTTGGACACCCTGTATAAATAATTATGTAAATATTTATATTACTGAATAGAGAATTGAAGAAACTTTCAAATGAGCTAGCACACGACCACTATTCTCATTTAAAAAAATCATCGATTACGTCATCACGCCCAGATGGATGACGTCACTAGTATACCATATATGTCACAATATCATAACTTAAAAATAAAAATCGACCTGTTTCGGGATTTTCCTTAAAGTCGCCGGTTTACGAAATAACGAATTTATTCCTTTCATTTGCACCATACTGCATACAGTGGAAAATGCAACAGTGGAAAATAGTGTCGCGCACACTTGATTGGCAATTAAAAAACAAAGGGGTTTTTGATATGGTATTGCAAAAAACTCTTCGTGATTTCATCAATCGATATTTAAAGAATATCTACCTTCCTTGGTAACATTCAAATTTTCAGTTTTTCACATAGTTTTTGAGGGTTAAAAATGGCCGATTTCGCAATTTTTCAATTTTTAATCGCTTATATGTCAAAAACTATCAACTTTAGAGAAAAGGCACTAAAGAGCTTTTCTGTTTGGAATGATCCAAAAAATCTAAAAAAAAATTTTTCCATGCAAAAAATATAATTTTAGGAAAAAAACAAAAAAAAACGTTTAAAAAATTTTTGACCACCTTTTGGTCCTGGCAACATGCAAATTTGTTAAAAGGGGTCCTTTTTGAGTAAGATTGTGCAAAAAATCCGAATTGGAATATTTTTCCTAGCGGATGCGCAGTGGCTTTCTGGACTATTAGATGTTGTGCGTGCGGAAACGTGTCCAAACTGCACTCTGAAAATTTTCAGAATGTGGTAGACTCGCTGAAGCGAAGCAGTTAAAACCATTTTTAGACAAGGCCGAAACGGCGGGTTCGTTGGGAAAAATATTCCCATGAGATATTTTTGCATAATCACATTCGTGAGACATCCCAGAATAAGGTTCAAGAAGTCGCCCACGAGAAAAGTGGGCCAATTTTTTTTAACAATTTTTTTTAATCAAATTGCAAAAAATCGATATTTTTGGCCCGGACTAATTTTTTTTAGGTTTTTTGGGCCATTTTGAACAAAAAAGGTATCTTATAATTTTTCTCTAAAGTTGATCTTTTTCGAGTTATAAGCAAGTTAAAATTTGAAAAACGCGAAAATGGCCATTTTTAAGACTTAATAACTCGGACAAAATTATTATTTTGAAAGTCAGAAAGTGACTAAATTAAAGTTTAAAGTCGCCGTTACATGTTCCTGAAGAAATCTGTGTCATTAATTGACTACTAAGCTGTTAGTTTTAATTAATAACAATGAGTGGTTAGATCGTATTGACGCTGCTGTAAATGTGAGTGCGAGTAAGATGCACAATTGGACTGCTGGAATGGCTTCTCTCTCGCACTCAGCATTTACAGCCCCGCACACGTGCATGGCGCTAATTAATATTACTTAAAAACAGCTTAGTCAATGGTGGATTTAGGGGGGGCTAGAGGTGCTGTAGCACCGGGCCCTCAGGTTGAAGGGGCCCCCAGAAGACCTACACATTTGTCTAAAATTACGTATTTGGCATTCTGACGCGCCGTCGTACTTTCCCTGCCAAACTCCTCTTATTATTGTAAAAATTACTTTGAAATTATGGTTGTATTGACAATTTCATATAATCTTTTTTCTGAGAGAAAAGGAAAGGAACACCCAATAACCACCCTTTTATGAGACATGACATAAATGGCAACAGATTAGCAGGTATACTTTTACATCTCATTTTCGGAAATCTTACAATACAATGCTTTTAAATCGCTCTGAAAGTTAAAGGTGTTTGACAAAAATAGATGTCTTTCAATGGGTGCCATAAAGTTAAGAAATGAAATATAAAATGTACCTACTTTACCCTTTAAGCTTAACAACAAGTAAAGCTTTTGTTTACAACCAAGTAAAGTACCTGAAGAACGTCAAAGACGACAATTAGTAATTCATACCTACTTGTGTTGGCGTTAGCTTTTAGTCATTTATCATTAGATTGTAAATCGTGAGTTGATGCTGGTGAATTTTATTTATTCGGTTCGGATTAATTTTTAGTTCTAGTGTTTGTGAGTGCTAATTAATATTGTTTAAATACATTTTAAAACAACTTGGAACAGTTAGTACCATTCTTCAAAAACCTGGTCTGGATCTAAACACTGGCACACTTCTACTACAAGGACTACACAGTAGTATACAAAAACATCGTGAAAATTTTGAATACTTTGAAGAAAAATCAAAAAATTGAGTTTATACGTTAAATTTGATTATTCAAAAAAAAAACGAGCAGATTCAAAAAAAATTCCAGACGGGCCCTCTTCACATTTAGAAGGTTCAAACAAATTTAAAGTCGAAACATTTTATTTATCGATCGATACATTAGTGACAGAGTTAGACAAGTGACGTGAAGCATACAGTTATGTATCTAATCTTTTTGCATTTTTTGGAAATTTTCGCACTATTGAAGGTGAAACATTAAAACAATATGCGCGAAATCTTATCGAAACGTACCCGCTTGATATAGATCAGGCATTTATCGAAGATATTATATTTTTTCAAAATTTTATTTTATCTCTTCCTAATTCCGAGAATTCTGTAGTAACACCTAAAGACATCTTGGATATTATTATCGAAAAAGACCTTGTTTCAGTGTTTTCAAATACCTATATTGTTTTAAGAATATATTTAACTATACCTATCACGAACTGCGAATCCGAAAGATCATTTTCAAAATTAAGCTTTATTAAAAATAAATTAAGGTCATCAATGGGCGAGAAGAGATTAGTTTCGTTATCGATCTGCTCTATAGGGCTTTTCATTCACAGTCATTTGTTTCGAGCTTCTGTCATATGTTGTATAATCCATGTATATTAATATTATACACGGATTATACGACATTTGACAGAAGCTCGAAACAAATGACAATCGATGAAAAGCCCTATTGAGAATGAGTATTGGGAGAAATTGATTTTGAAAGTGTCATAAAAGCATTTGTTGAAAATAAACAAACAAAAAAAGGCGTTACCTTGCCTTAGCCTTTTATCTTTTGCATAATTTTAAATGTACTGACGTTTATATTGTTTTAATTTTTAAAGTGCCTTGTCAAAAAAGAGTTGGGTAGGGCCCTCTACAAGAATTAGCACCGGGTCCACTAATGAATAAATCCGCCCCTGGGCTTAGTAATAAAATAATGACAAAAATTTCTTCAGTATCTTGTAGGGGGGGCTTTAATCTTTGATTTAGTCATATAATGACTTTCATAATAATAACTTTTAACCGAGTTATTAAGCCTTGAAAATCGCCATTTTTCGTTTCTTTCAATTTTAAATTGCTTATAAGTCGAAAACGATCAACTTTAGAGAAAAATTATAAGAGACTTTTTTTGTCCAGAATGGTCCAAAAAATTAAAGAAAAAATTGTCTGGGCCAAAAATATTGATTCTTGCAATTTGATTAAAAAAAAATTGTTAAAAAAAAATTGGCCCACTTTTCACGTGGGCGACTTTTTGAACCTTATTCTGGGATGTCTCACGAATGTGATTATACAAAAAAATCTCATGTGAATATTTTTCCCTTCGAACCCGCCGTTTTCGCTTTGTCTATTTTAAGACTTCTGTAATCACTCTAAAAAAAAGACGGTTTACTGGGTACTATGATAGAAAAGTCCTGATTAAGTTTTTAAATTTTGTATATAATATATGTGTTCGTGTATTGTGTAAAAATACAGATGGAAAGTAGATGAAAAATTAAGTAATAACGAAACAAATACTCATGGTATTGATTGATCTTGAGTTTCTGGAGAGATTCTGTGGTGGGTACTCAATAAGAAAGAAGTCCACGGTGAATATGTAAAGATTTTGAGTAACAACTTATGTTAGGACAGGTGTGGGAGAAACTGATAGATTTAATGTGAAACTAGTATTTCCTGGTGCTTAATGTATGCTGATGATGTAGTGTAAGTTTGAAATAGTGAAAGCGACTTAGAATAAAAACAGGTACAGTGGCGACAAGCAATTGAGGAAAAAGGTTTAATACTTTCAGTTTTAACCTTTCACTTTATCTTGGATGGATACCAGATGGGAGAAAACCACTTAAAATAATCTGCTGTGCAGACGATGCAATACTAATCTCTCAAAGTGAAGATGATTTAGAACGTATGCTGCACTAATTTAATATAACTGCCAGAAAATTTAACATGTTAATTTCCCCAAAAAAAGACAAAATGCATCGTTATAACAGCAAATCCAATAAGATGTAAATTGGACTTGGAGGGTCAGACCAAGGGACACAAAACTTGTATAAAAACAGACTAACAGAAAAGCTAAACAGCCATAACCTAGAGACTAAAAAGGATATAGAAGAAACCTGGAAAATTATTACAAAAAGTATCCTACAAGCAGCAGAAGAAGCTTTAGGTAAAAGAAAAGTCAACAGAAATAAACGTGAATACAAAACTCCATGGTACGACGAAAGGGTGAAAGCACTAGCAAATCAAAAGAGACAAGCTTTCCTAACATACAAAAGAGTGAAGACACCGGAGGCACGAGACGACTACGTGACAATCAGGAATAGAGTAAACCAAGAAATAGATAACATCAAAAAGGAACACTGGGAGAAATTTACGAAAAATATGGAATACGACCTCTATGGATCCCAGAAAAAGGTGTGGAAGATGATAAGGAGACAAAAAACAGAAATAAATGAATTTATACGGATAGATAACATTACGGAGACACAATGGACTGAGCATTTCGCGAAATTATATGGAGAAGGAGAAGAAGAGAACAGAGAAATAAACATTAATGAAACCCACGATAGAGTACTAATATCAGACGAAGAGCTACAAGAACGAATAAAAAAAATTAAAAAATAGAAAAGCACCTGGTCCTGATAAGATAAATAATGAACTGGTAAAATATGGAGGAAGAACACTACTCAAATGGCTCCTAAAATTATTTGTCGATATAATAAATATCGGAGTAGTACCAGCGGAATGGAAGGAAAGTCTCCTGCTACCGACACTCAAAAAGGGAGACTCGAAAAATCCTGAAAATTATAGAGGCATCAGTCTGATGAACAGCACAATAAAATTGTTGACGGCAGTCATAAAAGATAAAATCGAGGAAAAAGCGAATAAGGCAGATGAACAGCAAGGCTTCCGGAAGGACCGCAGCACAATAGATGCAATTTTTATTATCAGGCAAATAGTAAAGCAGATAATAGCAAATAGCAAATAGTAAAAAGATATAAATGGAAAAATTATTATAGAAGTCAAAGAGAAATTAAAAAAGTGGAAGACATACATAACAGATCTGTTTGAGGATAATAGACAAGAACCGGAAGAAATCGACAGCGAAACGGGACCAGAGATTATAATGGAGGAAATCGAACAAGCAATACGAAACGCAAAAAACGGAAAAACTGTAGGTCCAGACGAAATACCTGCGGAATTACTGAAATGTCTAGACGATGAAACTCTACCGGTACTACTGGATCTGTTTAATGAAGTATATAAAACCGGAAAAATCCCTCAGAAATGGTTGGTGTCCACCTTTGTAACAATACCAAAAACAATATACGCCAAAGATTGTTCGGACTACAGGACAATATCACTAATAAGCCATACCCTCAAAATATTTCTAAAGGTGATTCATGGAAGATTATACAGAAAGCTAGAATATGATATGGATGATACCCAATTTGGGTTCCGCAAAGGACTTGGAACAAGAGAGGCATTGTTTGCGTTTAATGTCCTCTCTCAAAGATGCTTAGATATGAACCTGGATATTTACTCCTGTTTCATCGACTTCTAAAAAGCGTTCGACAGGGTCCGACATGAAAAACTAATAGAATTATTGAAAAACAGAGATATAGACATACGAGATTTACGAATTATCATCAATCTGTATTGGAATCAAAAGGCCAATATAAAGATAGAAGAACAGGAGTCCGAGAATATTGATATAAAGAGAGGAGTAAGACAGGGTTGTGTTCTGTCGCCGCTACTGTTTAACCTGTACAGTGAAGCCATATTTCAGGAAGCGATAGCGGAGCTAAGTGATGGAATCTCTATAAACGGAACAATAGTAAATAACATAAGATTCGCTGATGACACCGTTATAATGGCAGACACCCCGGAATCACTACAAGAATTGCTAAATAGAATTAACGATTATTGCATTCGATACGGACTAAAAATAAACAAGAAAAAAACTAAATTTATGATTGTCTCAAAAACAGAACATGGAAATGAAAGGTTAATGATAGAGCAAACCCAAATAGAAAAAGTTAAGACATACAAATATCTGGGAACCTGGGTTGATGACAAAAACGACCAAAGCAAAGAAATTAAAGTCCGAATTGAAACTGCAAGGCAAGCATTTATAAAAATGAAGACACTGTTACAAACAAAGACCTTCAGTTGCCTCTCAGATTGAGGGCTCTAAGATGCTACATATTTTCTATATTGCTATACGGAATGGAAGCTTGGACATTGAAGAGACAACACATAAGAAGAATAGAAGCGTTCGAAATGTGGTGTTACAGAAGAATATTGAAAATTCAGTGGGTTCAAAGGATTACCAATGTTGAAGTGCTACGACGTTTAAATAAGGAGTTAGAAATTATGAAAAGTATAAAAACTAGAGAACTGGAGTATTTGGGTCACATTACCAGAGGAGAAAAATATGAGTTGCTGAGAATTATTATGCAAGGAAGGATCCAAGGAAGAAGAGGCATAGGAAGAAGACGCATCTCATGGCTGAGAAACCTTAGAGAATGGTTTAACTGTAGTTCATTACAACTATTCAGAGCAGCAGCCAACAAAGTGACCATAGCCATTATGATATCCAACCTCCGATAGGAGAGGGAACTTTAAGAAGAAGAAGGCAAATAGTAGAAAAGTCTATTGAATATGGAAAACCAGTATACATGTGCTTTGTAGATTTAAAAAGTGCTTTGACAGGGTGAGGCGAAATGATATCTTAAATTTATTACAAGCTGAACAAATAGACCACCAGATAATAAGGCTAATTAAGGAAATTAACAAGAACAACAAGACCAGAGTTATAATGTCAACAGGAGAAACAGAACGCATAGAACTAAAAGGAGGAATCCGCCAAGGAGACTCGCTCAGCCCATTTTTATTCAATATGATGATGAATCAAATAATTCACGAAGTCAGAAAACGACCTGAATACCACATGGGAGCGCATAAAATCACGATACTATGCTATGCCGATGATGCAGTACTAATTGCTGATAACGAGGATGACCTACAAAGGCAGCTCCACCCTTTTAATATCACAGCAAATAAATTTAATATGAGAATATCGGTAGAAAAAACTAAATGTATAGAGTGATAAGTAAAGAGCCGCGTAGATGCAAGTTAGAAATAGACGGCAACATTGTAGAACAAGTAATGAAATTCAATTACCTAGGAGTAGAGATCCCTAGTGACAGGAATATAAGAACAGAGACCCCAACACAAGCGACAAAAGCGGCAAGAGTAAGTGGTTGCCTCCAAGAAACCATATGGAGAAACAAATATCTGACCACGTAAAGCAAAATAAAAGTATACAAGACAACAGTACGACCTATCCTAACATATGCAGCGGAGACAAGGACCGATACAAGAAAGACGAAACAACAAATCAACAATATCGAAATGAAAGTAATAAGATCAATAGCGGGCATATCATTAAGAGACAGACAAAGCAACAGAAGTATACGAGAACGTTGCAAACAGGTGGAATCAGATGCAGATTGCAAATGGAATCAGATAGATTAGCGAAAATCTGTAAAAACAACAAGCCGTATAGCAGAAGACCCGTTGGAAGGCCGCCGAAAAGGTGGAAAGACAATGTACAGTCAACAACAACTGAAACAGAATAAGAGGCAGACAAACAGGAGTAATCCTAGTCGCGCGAAGAAGAAGAAGAAGAAGAAGAAGGGTCAGGTAAGAGAACAAGTGATGTAGTTTAAATATCTAGGTATCAAACTATTTAGCTACGGAAAGCTTGAAACAGAAGTGGAAGATCAATTACAGCAAACAGAGCCGTATATTGTCTGAATAACACAATATGGAGAAAAGAACTATCGGAAAAGAAATGAAAGGCAGAAATTACAGAGCATTCATTAGTCCAATATAGGAGACAGAAACGGGCCCTGACACAGAGAGGACAAAAGAGATTGCTCGAAACAGCGGAGATGAAACCCCTTCTAAAAATCGAAGGTAAGGCACTATTAGACAGAGCTAGAAGTAGAGATATACGACGGAGATGCAAGGTGGAGAACATTAATAACTGGGTTAGAAACAGAGGAGTAGAATGGAATGACCACACAAGTAGAATGACAACAAATAGAGTAGTAAGAACAATGAGAGACGGTTCTCCTTCTGGAAGATGATCAGTGGAAAGACCACGAAAACGACGGAACGACAATTTACTGGTAGTCTGGGCAGATTATCGGAAAACAGGCCATTTTTGGGAATAGCTATTTGTATAACAAGGGAGGAAAGTGCTACTTTTTCTCCCGAGAATGAAGTTTACTGCCTGACGCGTAGCGGAGTTTTCCACCTTCCTCAAATAACAAGTCATTTTTTCATTTTTACTTAATTTATTTATGTAACTAACCAACAAAATTTATTAGAACTAAAACTAACAAGTAGGTACAATATAACTGTCAACTGTCAAATATAAGTCAAATTATTAATGTAAACATTGTTAAATCAGAATAATAATTTACTGTTTCTTACTATTCTGCAAAATACAGAGTGTTTTTAAGTAAACGTTAAAATGTATAGATGCTTACGTAATAGAAAATAGATATTGTACAGGGCGTCAATAAGTTATATTTCATGAAAGACATACCATGACGTCACTTTTACTTTTTCTCCCTAGGAAAAGTACAACTTTGCTCCCTGCAATCAGGTCCGGAAAAGTATACTTTCGGTCGAGGTAGGTGGAAAAGTTATTTACCAGCAATTTTATTGCTGGAATCAAATCTTATGATTGTATATATTAATAATATTGGTATGCAAAGTCCGCAGATAGTATGCTACTTTTTTTATAAACAAAATGGCGCCCGAAAATCGTGTTTTTTTCAATTTTTGCTCTATAACTCCGAAGATTTTAACTATACACCAACAACACTCAAATAAAAATTCACCGTAATTAAATTCTGCATAGAGACTTGTTTTTCCCGATTTACTTCGACAAAAAGTTTCCCCGGAAAATGCGGTTTTTCCAACAAAATCTTTAATTTTCAACTAAAATTTTAGATAAGTAATTGTTTATTAATAACTAAATAACTTGGCAGTATAAAAGCTATTTTTACATATATTACAATTCTAGAAGCCGATGGAAATTGAATGAACAGTTTAGCAACAATTGAATTGTTAATTAAAAATTTACGGTCGCTATGAAAACCATAATAATTATGATACATAAGAATAGCTATGATTTTTGCATAAAAAGACACTGTACCTATCTAATGTACTTTACAGAATTAAAATTAGACTATTTAAGCGGCCTCAGTAATAATTTAAACATATAAACAATTTTTTGGCTTATAAACAAATGGAATATCTCGGGAAATATTAAACGAAATTAAATAATGAAAACGGTATTGAAATAAAGGTGGCAGGATGCTTCTTCTAAAAAAAAACGCTTAATTCTGATGAGTTGTTCCAGAGATAAAACCGGTCAAAGTTGACCGGCATTTACGGCAAAGTTATAAACAATATAATCATAATTTTCGAACCGTCACCTTTTTGGTTTTATCTTCTTTCTTCACACCAATTTTCATATCTTTAAAATAATCATACCATATATTATAATAAAAAATATCGACATTGCGAGTGAAAATTGAAAAAAATAGCAAAATTCCAATCAAAAATTAGGTTGGAGAAAATGTAATCTCAAAGTTCAAAATCGGTATACGTAAAAAAATGCATTTTCTCGGCTTCCCATGGAGCAATTTTCTTCATTCTTTTTTTGTTCCCAAGTAACTCGAGTAGAGCCATCTAACTAACGCATTATTAAATGTCAAATTTGCTTTTGTTTTGTTATAGTAAATTAATTTATTTATTATAACACAATTTTTAATTTGTTTAAATAAAGCGTGTTTAAATAATTATACAAATTTTAAATTAGAATATTTGTGTTTTTAACGTTAAAAGGTACACTTGTATTAAGTTTATCTAAAAAAAGTCTACAACTGGAAAATATATGTAGTTTTCTTTTCTTATAAATAAATTAACTCATTATAACAAAACAAAAGCAAGTTTGATATTAGCAATGCGTTAGTTAGATGGCTCTACTCGAGTTACTTGGGAACAAAAAAAGAATGAAGAAAATTGCGCCGAGGAAAGCCAAGGAAATGCATTTTTTTTAACGTATACCGATTTTGAATTTTGAGATTACACTTTCTTCAACCTGATTTTTTATTGAAATTTTGCTATTTTTGGCAATTTTAACTCGTAATATCGATAGTTTTAATTATAATAATATATGTCATAATTATTTTAGAGATATGCAAATTTTTGTGAAGAAAGAGGATAACAATAAAAAGGAGATGGTTCAAAAATTATGAACCTGTTGTTTATATTTTTGCCGTAAATGCCGGTCAAATTTAACCGGTTGTATCTCAGGAACCACTCATCAAAATTAAACGTTGTTTCTTCTAAAAGAAGCGTCCTGCCGCTTTTTTCCCACAACCGTTTTCACGATTTAATTTAATTTAATATTTCTCGAGATATTACATTTGTTTATAAGCCAAAAAATTGTTTATAATTTTAAAATATTCCTGAGGCCGCTTAAATAGCCTAATTTCAATTCTGTAAAGTACATTAGATAGGCTTTTTATACAAAAATCAAAGTTATTCTTATGTATTATAATTTTATTTTGGTTATCATAGCGACGGTAAATTTTTAATTAAAAATTCAATTGTTGCTAAACTGTTCATTCAATTTCCATCGGCTTCTGGAATTATAATCTATACAAAAAGCGCTTTTATACTACCAAGTTATTTAATTATCAATATACCCTATTCCACGAAAATACGACTGTGTTGGATTATTTCGACAACGAATATTTTATTGTGCAAAATATGAAGAACGAAAATAAATTGCAAATTACATTGCTGTTTATTGGAATAATTATTAGAGCCATTTACTTTCGTACTTCTTATGTTGCACAATGAAATATTCGTTGTCGCGATAATCCAAAACAGTCGTATGTTGGTGGAATGAACCATAAACAATTACTTATCTAAAATTTTAGTTGAAAATTAAAGATTTTGTTAAAAACCCGCATTTTCTGGGGAAAATTTTCGTCGGAGTAAATCCGGAAAAACACTCTCTATGCAGAATTTAATTACGGTGAATGTTTATTTGGGTGTTTTTGGTGTAAAGTTAAAATCTTTGGAGTTATAAAGCAATAATTGAAAAAAAAACACGGTTTTCGGGCGCCATTTTGTTTATAAAAAAAGTAGCACACTGCCTGCGGACTTTGCATACCTATATTATAAATATATACAATAATAAGATTCGATTCCAGTAATAAAATTGCTGGTAAATAACTTTTCGTTGTATTTTGCTAATTAGCCCAGAGTATGGAGGCACATCTAAAAAACATACAGAGTCATGTCTATACACAAATAAGAAGAAAAAGAAGAAGAAGAAAAAATACAACAAAAAGTTTAGATGTAGCCAGAGAGCCATGAAAAGAGCCATGGTTGGAATTACCAAAAGATATATCATACCCAATAATAATCATCAGACAAACAACGAAAGTCAAAGACATAATCAAATATGTAACTACGAGGTAATGGAGATAAGCACATCATGAGGTGAGAACATCAAACAACAAATGGACAAGAAGAATAGTAGAATGGTGATCACGGGCAGACAAACGTAGTAGAGGTCAATCACCGACGCTTTGATGATGACAGTCCAGAATCGATAGGCAGAGAGGAGTTCGGAAGAGGACTATGGTTACCAGTGGACACTAACGGTAACATGGTGATGCGAATAAAATAGCCTGAAAGCTAAATATTGTGTGATGTAATATAGTAAATTAAGCCTGCATCAGATCAAAATTTAAACGGTTTTAAAACAGTTGGTGGTGAATAGTAATGTATATTACCTGAATATGTTTAAAATATATCCATCGGATGTAGTCAAATAATAACTTTCTACGGGATATCCTTCATTTTTAACTAGTTCTGGTACTGGAGTACGTTTTTGTGTCCCAAGGTTTTCCAATTTCAAATCCAATAAAGTCTTAGAAATATCTCCTGTTGTCTCTTTGCCGAGATCAAGAGCAGAGTTAGCTCCAATTTGAATAGCACTAGCGTCAGTCTTTATTCCATCTACTAAATTGGTCACACCTGACGAAGCCTTGTCTTTAATAGCTTTGGCCACTCCGTCCAGGCTAATACCGGCATTGGTACTATACAGAAGCGCAAAAATTAACAACAACTGCTTCATAATGAACATTTTTTTCTAATTTACAAAGTAATCTAATAAGTTCATGTATTTATACATATTTTTATCTGGTTATATAAGGTTATGCCGTAAACATTTTATCTTGTTTAAAAATATACTTTAATTAATTAATTAAATGAAGGATATAATATTGTCTTCTGATTCCTCTTACACTTGTTGTAGATCTCTCGATCTGTTAATTCAGATGTTGAATTATTTCTTTAGAGGTAGATTGCCAGCTATCTCTCCATCTTTTTGGTGGCCTTGCCGGTGGAGTCTTCCCAGCTGGTTTACCTTCTAGCGCAATTCTTAGTAGTCTGTGCTCCTCCATTTCTTTTACATGACTGAACTATTCTCTTCGTCTTTGCCTACCCCATCTTACTACATCTTGCACACCACATTGTTCGCTGATGATGTTGTTTCGTATTCTATCCCTTCTTGTCTTCCCTGCTATTGCTCTTAGTGTCTTCATTTCGGCTGTTCGTGGCATGCTTTTGGTTTTATTGGTGTCTATTCTTGATTTAATGCCATAGGTCATAACAGGTCTGATGCAAGTTTTATAAATTCTAACTTTGCTCTCCATTTTCATATATGGGTTATTCCAGACCACATCTCTCAAACACCCGGACATGGCTGCGGCGTTGTTTACTTTTCCTCTTAGGTCTCTGGCTGGGTCATGATTAGTGATGTAAGTCGAGAATATTTCCAAGCGAATATTCGCGAACATTGGAAAGTTTCCGAGAATATTCGCCTATAAAAAATGGAAATATTTTCCTGACCGCGAATATTCCCGGAAACTTTCAAAGGAAAATTCTCGAGAATATTTCCGAGATCTTTCGAGAATCTTTCCGAGAACTTAGTGTGATGGCTGGTCAATTATAAGAAACCAATCTGTTATTAACTTTAAGGGAGTTTAGACGCCGCGATACATGCGAGAAATTTATTGCGACGATAAATTGCTACGATTTATCGATTTCTAAAGCTGTTTAGACGCTGCGATAAATTGTTGCGATCAATTAAGTGGCGTTTAGGTGCCGTGATAAATGCGAGCAATTTATTGGTGACGATAAATTGCTACGATTTATTGATTTTTATAAAGCTGTATAGAAGCTGCGATATATTATCGCGATTGATTATAAACTGAAACAACTCTATCGTTACAATAAATTGATGCAATCCGATAGGTACCAACTCCAATCCAATTCCAATCCCAATAAATCGTTGCGATGTACCGTTTACACACAACGATAAATTGAAACAACTCGATTGATATCAATAAATTGCACGGATTTGTCGCTGTGTCTAAACGCTACCTTATAAACTGAAACAACTCGATCGTTACAATAAATTGATGCAATCCGATACCAACTCCAATCCCCCCAATTCCGATAAATCGCTGCAATGTACAGTTTACACTCAACGATAAATTGACACAACTCGATCGATATCGATAAATTTCTGCGATTTATAGCGGTGTCTAAACGCTGCTTTGACAACCCCTGAACCAGTAATGTGTATACTTAGATAACACTTTTACAGATTGTGAAAGGCACACAGCTGAATATCTTTCACAATAAATAATAAATAATATAATATAAAGGTAGTCGGTCAGAAAAATTTTGTGGGATTTTTACAGACAATGCAGCACCAATGGATCATTTTGCCAAAGGCAAAATGATCGATAAAAAACAAATATAATTTTATTGAAGCATATTCCTGTGTTTCTCATACATTAAATTTGCTGGTGTCTGATTTGATGAACCTACATTCTCTTAAAAATGTTGAGGCATGTTGTAAAGAAATTGTTAAAAAGGTAACTAATTCCCACATATTATTATCTCTTGCCCGATTTAATACAATCTAACTTCAAAACTACAATAAAGTTATATCATTAAAACTTCCTGTAAAAACTAGATCGGGTTCAATGTTCAATCATTAATTGTAAAATAGCCTTATTGTGTTTGAAAGTGCTTTACAAATGCTTATGGTCATAGAGGGAGAAAATTTGAAATTTTCACGGAATTTTAAATAAAACTGTCTGGATGATGAAATATTTTGAATAAAGTTGCAAAAAGTAGCAGTTGTGCTAACACCAATAATAATTGTAAAATGGATTACTTTATTGGAAGGCAATACGTTTAAAATATCCCAGGTTGCCGAGACATTTAAGGACATAACAAATATTTTCACTGGGAATACTCCTATACTTCCAATCAGTAAGCCCGAGGAAAAGGAATACATATATCTAGAAAAAGAAAAAATGGCAGTGAAGCCTGTGCACTATGCTGCAAAACTAACTTGATTCTTTTAACAGGACAAAGCATGACTGGTAAAGAGCATATATTAGCTAAGCAGTTTATGGACAAAATATTAACCAACCATCCCACGTTTATTGACAAAGAAGAAAACATTTTTACAGAACTAACATACAATAGACATACAACATACATAAAATACACACTAACATACAATAGACTAACAAGAAAAAATACAATATTTCCATAAGTTTCCGAAAGTTTCCAATATTTCCGGAAAGTTTCCGGAAACTTTCCGGCGTTTGAATCTTCCCGGAAATTTTACATCACTAGTCATGATAACTTGATAAATCTACTCCTAGATATTTGAACTGGTTATGCTATTGTAAGATTTGTTAAATGTCAGAAACTGTCATGGTTGGGACATGTCCACAGCCAAGAAGATACAAAACACTAATGAAAATATTATACCTGGTGGATGCCGATAAAAAGATGAAAATTAAAAAAATATGAAAAAAATTTTTAGGAAACGCTTTTCTTTAGTTATGAGTGAAAAAAATTAAAAATATTATAAAAAAATCAACTAAAAAGCAAAAAATAAAAAAAAATTCCAAACTAGAAGGATTATTCGAAAATAAAAACAGTTATAGCCGATCAGGGAACACAAAATTTTACGAAAACCTCCAAAAAAATAAAGGAAGGATGAAAATATGGGAATAGGTAGTTGAAATTGTCTATTATTATATAAGAAAAAGTTTACAATTCTACATTCCCTCCATTTTACAAAAAATGGAAGATACGGGGTGAAAAATATTTTCTCGAGGGTGAAAAAATATACGTTCAAAATAAGTCCGGAATTGGATAAAATGGCTAATTCTAAGCAACTTTTGTTCTATAGAGTTTTTTTACTAAGTCGATACTTTTCGAGTTATTGGCGAGTGAATATGTTCATTTTTAACAAAAAAAAACATGTTTTTGGACGGTTTTTCGGAGATAACTCAAAAAGTAAGTATTATAGCGAAAAAAATATTCTTAGTAAACATATAGCTTATAAAAAATTGAAAAAAATGGTGTATGCGTGAGTAGCGTGAGGTCTACAGACCCAGTAGAAGCAGAGTTGCAGTTAATGAAAAGTAGGTTCTTCTTCGTCAAATTCCAAATCGAATATTTCAATGTGAAATAACGAAAAAACGTAGCACTTTGCGGGAAAATTCATTACCACTTTTTTAAATTGTTTAAAAGAAGGTTTATTTTTGGTTTAAAAAGAAACTTCTAACGGGGGTGATCTTCGCGATTTTTTTACCAAAAAATAAAAGGGACCAACAATTTTTGAGCGTAACTCACTTACTTTTAATGTTACAAGTTTTTTTAGAAAACAAAAATAAACCTTTTTTTAAACACTTTAAAAAATTTAAAATGAATTTTCTCCGAAAAGTGCTCCGTTTTTGGGTTCTTTCACATTGAAATATTCGATTTGGAATTTGACGAAAAAGAACCTACATTTTATTAGCTGCAACTCTGCTTCTCCCGGGTCTACAGACCTCATGTATACACCATTTTTTTCAATTATTTATTAGATATATTTTTGTTATGAATATTTTTTTCGCTAAAATACTTATTTTTTGAGTTATCTCCGAAAAACCGTCCAAAAACATGTCTGTTTTATCTTATTAAACATGAACATATTCACTCGCAAATAACTCGATAAGTATCGACTTAATGAAAAAATTCTATAGAATAAAAGTTGTTTAGAATTAGTCATTTTATCCAATTCCGGTTTTATTTTCAATGTATTTTTTTCACCTTTGAGAGAGGGGTATTCCCCTCAATTTTTGTAAAATGGTGGGGATGTAGAATTGTAGAACTACCTATTTCCAAATTTTCCTTCCTTTATTTTTTTTGGGGTCAAATTGTTCTTTGATCGGGCTATTACACAGATTAGATATACAAAAATCTCACACATTCTTTAAAAAATTGAAAAAATCTAAATTCTCTAAAGAAAAGCGTCGTAGGGCGCAAACCGTTTATTCGATGAAGACGCGCCCCACGCTTTTCTTTCACGAATTTGTTAGGTTTTTTCAATCTTTTAACGAATGTGTGAGATTTTAGTATATTTAATCTTAGTATAGTATAGTTGATCCAAAAGATGGCATAACCCAGACATACAAAGTGAAAGTTATCCTTCAACACCAAATTGTTGTATATGGTCCACACAATGTCCAGAAAAAAGTCACACCATTTTGAGCGTCGGGTTTGGGGGGAGAGGGGGACAAATCGGTAAATTCGTAGTTTTTTAACTTTTTCGCTAATATTTCTAATACTATGCGGTTTAGCATGAATAACCTTCTATACAAAATTGTTCTACATTAAATTTGAAATAAAAAAGGCCCTATGCATAATCTTTCTAAAATGAATGGTTCCAAAGTTACGGAGGTATTATAGTATAACTGGTCCAAAAAAAGGCCTAACCCAAACATCCAAAGTAAAAGTTTTCCTCCAACACCAAAATGTTCTATATGGCCCACATATTGTTCAGTAAAAAGTTACACCATTTTGAGCGTCCGGTTTGGGAGGGAGATGGGAGAGAAGCCGGTAAATTAGTAGTTTTTCGTCAATATTTCTAAAACTATGCATTAGCGTAAACAATGCTCTATACAAAATTGTTCTACATGAAATTTTAAACAAAAAATATTCCATACATAATTGTTATAAAATCAACGGTTCCAGAGTTACGGAGAGTGAAATGTCGAGACTTTCGATACTTTTTATATTTTTTGGGCAATATTTATGATATAACTATACCAAAAACCCAGACATCCAAAGTGAAAGTTATCCTCCAACACCAAATTGTTCTATATGGTCCACATAATGTTCAGAAAAAAGTCACACCATTTTGAGCGTCGGGTTAAGGGGGAGAGAGGGGAGAAATCGGTAAATATAAAAAGTATCGAAAACCTCCAAATTTCACCCTCCGTAACTCTGGAACCGTTGATTTTATAACAATTATGTATAGAACCTTTTTTGTTTTAAATTTTATGTAAAACATTTTTCTATAGAACATTCCTTACGCTAAAGCATAGTTTTAGAAATATTGACGAAAAACGTAAAAAAACTACTAATTTACCGACTTCTCCCCCATCTCCCCCCCCCCAAACCATATACTATACTACCTCTGTAACTTTGGAACCGTTCATTTTAGAAGGGTTATGCATCGGGCTTTTTTGTTTCAAATTTAATGTAGAACAATTTTGTGTAGAGGGTTGTTCATGCTAAACCGCTTAGTTTTAGAAATATTGAAGAAAATCCTAAAAAATTACGAATTTGCAGATTTCTCCCCCTCTCCCCCCAAACCCGACGCTCAAAATAGTGTGACTTTTTTCTGAACATTGTATGGACCATATAGAACAATTTAGTGTTGGAGGATAACTTTCACTTTGAATGTCTGGGTTTGGGTCTAAATATACCATACTATCTGTCAGTTTTTAATAACTGTTTTTTCGAATAATCCTTCGAGTTTGAATTTTTTATTTTTTGGTTTTTAGTTGATTTTTTATATTTTTTAATTTTAGTCACCCATAACTGAAGAAAAGTGTTTCTTAAACAAATTTTTTTTTGATATTTTTTTATTTATTACTTTTCAGTCTTAACCTTTCAAATATTAAAATATATCGTTATAAATTGAAGAGTCCCAAATGCAGAATCCACCAATTTAACAATAAAATGAAAATGGTAAATAGTGTTTTAAACCTGAGACTTTTCGCGTTGAAAGTTCTTACTGGTACATCCTTAATCTGCGACTTTTTCAATTAATAAAACAGCAGACGACGAATATAGAAAACGAAAGAGAAACGATCACATTCCGCCTTCATCCGTCTAGGAAAAGGACAGCAGAGGAACTTTCAGTACTCAAACCGAGTAAAGGAAATAAAATAATAAATGATGGTTTTGCTTGTTTTCGATTCAGAGGGTTGCACACCAGCTAGACAGGCTGTTTCTACCATTTCAGGCGTCTTCAGTAGCTTTTGTTAGCGTACATAAACGCTAATAAAGGTAGACGCTAAACGCTAAACGTAGGTGTGTACGCTAACAAAAGCTACTGAAGACGCCTGAAATGGTAGAAACAGCCTGTCTAGCTGGTGTGCAACCCTCTTATCGAAAACAAGCAAAACCATCATTTATTATTTTATTTCCTTTACTCGGTTTGAGTACTGAAAGTTCCTCTGCTGTCCTTTTCCTAGACAGGTGAAGGTGGAATGTGATCGTTTCTCTTTCGTTTTCTATATTCGTCGTCTGCTGTCTTATTAATTGAAAACGTCGCAGATTAAGGATGTACCAGTAAGAACTTTCAACGCGAAAAGTCTCAGGTTTAAAATACTATTTACCATTTTAATTTTATTATTAAATTGGTGGATTCTGCATCTGAGACTCTTCAATTTGTTATGAGATGTCGCTGTATCGCGTCTAATGGGAAGTTTGAATTATTTTTCGGATTCCCTTTAAAATGATGGTGGAGCTATTTTTCGATTCAGAGGTGTGTACGCTAACAAAAGCTACTGAAGACGCCTGAAATGGTAGAAACAGCCTGTCTAGCTGGTGTGCAACCCTCTGAATCGAAAACAAGCAAAACCATCATTTATTATTATATATCGTTATGTTTATTAAAATATATGATGTGTAAAACATGATATAGGTATGATGTACAAACATGAAAAGTAGTCAGAATTGGCAAAAATTTGAAACTTTCTTGTTTATTGAAGCATAACGTAAACAATTGACGTGAAAAGTGAAATTATGTATAGTTCATATAATTAGCTACAATCTGTAAAAGTTTCAAGTTTCTTCATTGTAAAAAACAAGAGGATTTGAGTATTTTCCATTAAAACGTTTTTTTTCATTTAAACAATTAATAAACATAAAAAAAATTATTAACTATTCGTGTATTGTTCCCGCGAATCCATATGTCTGCTCATTTTCATTCATTTCCATTGAAGAAAAGGTAGTCAAATTAACGTCTAAAGATTTAACCCAAACGATTGAACGAACGAAAAGCGTTTAATAAAAAAGGAAGACTAAAAACGAGATGATTGGTTGACGTAGAGGACGACCTAAAAACTATGACTGTAAGGCAGTGGATGAGAAGGAAATAATGGAGGTATAAATGGAAGAACATAGCCAGGCAGGCAAATATCCATCCGAGTTTATGATGCCACCAGAAGAAGAATAATAATTAAAAAATACATAAACCATTTCATTTTCACCCTTCAATCATCTACACCTATTTTTTAATGGCCATATCAGAGATTTAATAATTGTTAACTGTGTTAGATAACCGACCAATAATTATAACGAAATCAGTTATCCCCGCCAGGCGTCGCTTCTTACTTAGTAAACAGCAATATATTATCAGGCTGTCCTGAAGATACCAAGAAGTTGAAATGGACCATAGACACCTTCACTGCCTTTACATACCTGCGTTTTTACTCACGTATTGAGTACTAGGAATCAGATTTGTTGACATCTACCTTGATAAATTGATTTGTCGTGGAATGCATATTATAATTACGTATTTTTTTATGGGAAATAAGCCATATAAGGTTAAAGGTTATGTTATATATTATCTGATAAAGGATAGCACCGATACCAAACCAATTTAATAAGTAAATATATGGTTGATAATGAGACCAAGTTTCATAGTTTCTTTCGCGTGACGAAGAACCAGTTCCATTAATTTCTTGTTATGTGCTATTAAGGAAGACATAACGAAATCTCCTACAAGAATGGTAAAGAGAGTGATAACACCAGAAGAAAAACTTGGTGTTATCAAAAAAAAAACTTAAGAACAACATGCATATTATAGATTCCCCGCGTCTATGCATTTATCTTACTTTTTCCTTGCAAATTTTAAAAGGATATGTTATAGGTATAAGTGAGAATTTATTTCCGACTTCTTCTTCTTGTAGTGCCTATCCGTTTAGGATGTTGGCGACCATCATGGCAATCTGTACTTTGCACACTGCTGCTCAGAAAAGATTTGTGGTTGTTGTGTTGAACTACGTACGTAGATTCTTCAGCCAGGAAATTCTTCGCCTTCCTGGTCCTCGTTTTCCTTCCACTTTTCCTTGTAAGATTAGTTGCAGCAGTCCATATCTTTCGCTGTTTCTCATGATGTGGCCAAGGTATTCGATTTTGGCTGCTTTTATTGTGGTTAACAGCTCTTTTTTTGCATTCTCAGCAAGACACCCTGATTAGTAACGTGGTCGGTGTAAGATATCTTCAGGGTTCGATGATAAAGCCACATTTCGAAAGCCTCAATTTTCTTACAGGTGGCATCTGTGAGAATTCACGACTCAACTCCGTACAGCAGTATACGAAAGATATAACAGCGTAGTAACCTGACTTTTATGGGTATTGATAAATCATGACATTTGAAAAGCTTAGCCATTTTTTGAAATACAGATCTTGATTTCTCTATCGTACATTCAATTTCTATGAAATAGTCCTAATCCTCATTGACGTTCGTACCAAGGTAGGTGTATGTTTTTTCTCTTTCTATTTGTTGACCGTCCACACTGATTCGTCCAAATTGCTGTTTGTTCTTAGAGATAATCATACATTTTGTTTTCTTAGTGTTTAGTGAAAGTCCGTATCTCTGGCTGACTTCTGTGATTTTGTTCATTAACTCTTGATGGGCTTCAGAACTGCCAGCGAATAACACCGTGTCATCTGCGTATCTTATGTTATTGATACATTTTCCGTTAATTCTAATTCCGGCTTCAACATCATGCACTGCCTCTTGAAAGATTTGCTCAGAGTAGATGTTAAACAGCAGTGGTGATAGTATACATCCCTGATGGACCTCACGTTTGATTTTGATATCGTCGGATTCTCCTGCCTCTGTCCGGATAGATGATGTTTGATTCCAGTATAGATTACTGATAATTCTTAAATCACAGGTGTTTATTCCAATAGTGTTCAATATCTCCATCAGCTTGTCGTGCTTTACTGTATCGAACGCTTTATGGTAATCAATGAAGCATACCCCAGGCAACCAAGTGACGTCAATAACGTCGAGGAAACGTCAGTGTTTGGTTGAATATATACACGTATTTGAATATTACGTCGTGTAAACATCTTTTGTAGGTGATTTTAAATACGTAAGATTAATGACGTTAAAATACCTTTAAAAACACGTTTTCATTTCAGACAGCCTAAGTCTGACGTCACAAAATTGGGAGGAGCTTACTTGTCAAAAGCGTCAAAAGTTACAAAACAAAGGTTATGTTGTTATGTTTGAGTTTGTATTTGTATTTTTGTATCATCCTTTCACTTTTGTTCGTCATTTGTGAACTTAATAAACTTACCACAATGCAAAGTGATAATTTAATGAAATTATTATTGGAACCTCCAGATGTTGGACATTTAGATGTTCTATTGTAGATATTTATACATATCTGGTGGAGTCTCACAGTTACACTACTTTAAACAGCAGATGAAAGCATACAAAAGCCTTCAGGCATGTAAGAGCCTTTACAACTGGATTTGTTTTGAAAGTTGGAGTAAAAATTGTTAATGATTTCTATATTATTGTTGGAAAGGTATGCCTTTATTTTATTTATTCACCATTAAGAAATATATGGATAACAATATTAGTGTCTTTTGGTAAATTGGTTTTAAATATTAGATTTATTTACGTTTATATATCTGTATGAAACCAGACATACAGTCAAAAAAATATTCAAAAAAAAATTTCATCGATTGTCATTTGTTTCGAGCTTCTGTCATGTGTCACATAATATTAATATATGTACGTCATACGTGTTTGGTTTGTATCATTGGTATATACCAAGAACGTACGACTTAGATATATTAATATTATGTGACACATGACAGAAGCTCGAAACAAATGACTGTGAATGAAAAGCCCTATACCCATGAAACGTCACATCAATCACATATTTTGTATTTGCTGTTTTTTCTCCATAAATAACAAACGAGAGAAACAGATTATATTAATAATCTGGATAATATGTGACTGATGTGATCGTTCATCGGTATTCTTTCATTTTTCCGACTGTATTGTCGTCCTAATTTGTAAACTCCATATTTCTCTAAAAATGAGTTATTACTGCCATTTATTTGAAAAAATCCCTACTCGTTTAAAAAAGGATGCATATGCATATTTTTACCAGTAGAATAAATAGTGACATCTTCGTATACACCGTACCTCCCTTGCGGCAAATTAAGTACGAAAAATATGTAACTCCTCAATTTGCCATACCACATGACTGACCTCACTGTTTAGAAAGTGATATTTTCAAGAAAAAGTTGGTGGTAAATAATACTAAATACAGTCGGAAAAATAAAAGAATACCCATGAACGAACATATAAAACACGCTGTATTTTTCTGTCAGCGTATCACAAAGGAAATTGTCCAGTGCAAGTACGTGTAACAATAATTATTACATGTACTCTCGCTGGGCAATTTTTTGTGTGACACGGTGACAGGAAAATACAGCGTGTTTTGTATGTTCGTTCATGGGTATTCTTTTATTTTTCCGACTGTACTCATTAAATAATATACAAATGTTAGTGATATGTGTATCTATAAAATATTCCATTTTAGCATCCTATCTTTTAAAATGGGAGATATGTAGTATTCACATTAGGCATATTTAGAGAAATAGTTTTTTGTGATTTTTGTAGTTTTTTGAAAATTTGGATAAATGGAGTTACGCAGTTTACAGATTAGGTCGACGATATGTAATTGCTATGATATTAAAGAGAAAAATAAACAGTCATGATTGTTTGTCCTAAAATTATATTATATGAATATCTGATTTTAAAATATTCTCAATCATTCTAAAGAACGCAAATACTCAAATAAAAATAAATTTTTATAGTTGAAGCATTCCCACAAAGATAAAATATTTTTTATGTGAAGCATTCACAAAAAGCTAACGCTAAACCACTAGATGCTTGGGTGATAGCCAGTTCCAATGGCATAGCAAATGCACATTGTATGTGTATGGCCGGTAATAGTGAAGTTCGCAGCCATATTGCAGCAATCTTATTTGCAGCTGAGTATGCCCACAGCAGAAGACGAAGAACCTAATGCATGTACAGATGTTACAGTTCTGTAGATAGCAACATACGCATTCTCTGATGAAAAACTAATGAATTTTGAAACTGTTCGGTCAGAGTTCTTGTTGCACTCTCTAAACGAACTGAAATATAAGACGGCCTTGGCTTCATGATGCAGCGATATGAAAATGGTTATTCATTTTTAATTATAATGTACTTCTTCATCATGAGTATTTATGTATTAGTCTTTTAAGTGTGTATTATCAGATATCACATGTAAATTGTTTTTATCATTTTAATTTGGTCATTGCAGTTCCTTAATCAAAAAATATATTTCTCAGGTGTCTGTAGATCTTTTTGTATGCAAAAATATGTAATAATTATTTGGAATCAATTTGAGGATTATAAGAGTATGAAAATATATGTGAGAACACAGACTATTATAGTTTTGTCCTATTTTTTATCATTCAATCGTTGTCCTTAAAATTTATAAATATAAAGCAGATACTTTTCATTGAAATTCAATATATTGGGTCTTATTTGTATGTATTCATTTCTGACTAAAGGTACGATTCTGACAACGACTGCAGACATCAACTGCAAACATCAGTTGCAGTTGTCAGCATTACGGACGTTACTACTTTGCACTATTTATTGGTACGAGACTGATTCCGACATCTGACTACAACTGCTGTCCGGCAGAACGTCAGTTGCTAATAATTATGCAAATTAATACGTGCAAAATAATGACGTCTGTCATGGTGACAACTGTAACTGCCATCTGCAGTCGTTGTCGGAATCGTACCTTTAAATTTTGTGGTATAAATATAATAATTATATATATTACATAACTTTTTTTAATTTTTTTATAATGCTTTGGCTTAGCCAATTAGCCAGACTATTTGTTTTTGTATGGTATTACAATTACAATTAATTTAATCATCTAAGCCTACTTATAATATAAATTTACAGTGTGTTATAATATTCATGGATACATTTTACAATTTTGTGTGATATGTTTACAATTATTTTTAATTTTATTACCTAAGCCTATTTAAAATTTAAATTTACAGGACGTGACATATTTGTAAAGACATTTTAACGTCTGCTGATTATTTGAAAAAATAATTTCATTTAAATTAATAGGTAAATGGCAATTTAGATCAACTAACTCTTCATACATTATTTTAATATTTTGTCTGTACTGTCCACACTCCAATATGAGGTGCTGTAGATCTCCAATTCCACCACAGGCGCAATATGGGTTATCACTGATACTTATGCTGTGTTTATATGCTGGGTTATATATTATATTATATAACTATTATATAACTTAAATGGTTTTATCTGAAGTTTGTTATTAACCCGGCACCTGCCACGTGGGGTGCTACCAGCACCCCATAACACATTTTCATCAAATATTTGGTATTTCAAATTTGTTAACCGTCCTGTGCGTCATAGTAGCTTTCAATAATATTATATAGCATAGATCTGTTTGTGTTTGAAGTGGTTATTTAGTGTCATTCTAAAATTGTAGCTCTAAATTCGAATTGGGGTGTCATCATCTGGCAGTAAAATTTTTTTATGTTTTTGATAAACAGGTCAGATTTACATTTTTTATTGTAATAACTGATCTAAATTATTAATATATTCTCTATACTCAATAAATTTTAATTTTCTTAGATATTTTACATCACTTCATTTATTATGGGTTGGTACTTGCTAATTTGCTTATAACGCCTTTTTAATTTTATTTTTTACTTTTATAATATATTAGTAGGGAATGCAATCCCGATCTCGCGGGATCCCGATCTCGCGAGATCCCGTGTAATTTTTCGGGATCAATCCCGAAGCATAATATGACGAGATCCCGTTCGAGATTGACGGGATTGGGCGGCAATGGTCAGCGATGCTACACACATCTGCTCGGGACGCGAGCGGTGCGCCCATAGAAAAAAGTGTTGTGTGATTTGGTAGAATGCGATCTTACTCTTTAAAAAACATGTCACGTATTTCAGCGCCATCTCAGCACCTGGTTAAATGGAAGGATACTACAAATCTGGCCTCCACATAAGTGGTCTGTAGCTTCGACATGATAGGTGTGAAATTTTAAACGTTCTTGTTGTTGATTGGATAGGAAGGGTGCCATAATCTAGCCTCCATGCTAGGTACATAGCCTCCATACGGTACTTCCAATATTTAATATTTTATTCAAGTGGACAATAAAGGTAAAACACAAACAACTTTTGTTTCTTACTTATTTATTTATAAAATAATGTGACATTTTACATAGAAATATGAGTATTTAATTTGGATTAAATAAATGTTTACTTAATGAACTTTTCCACCGTCTGCACACAACAGCTGAACGGAGCCATTAGACCTAACAACAAAACGCGAAATAAAGTGTGTATTTTAAGACTGTTGGATAAACAGTACCTACAATCAGAAAATCTCTACCTTACAATCAGAAAAACTTACCTTTAAAAAGGTACCCGATTACAAAATATCAAAAAACACGACTGAATATCAGCTTTTTATGGTGACACAAACACATCACATAACCGACCATATAAAATAACTGAACGACAACGACAACGAACGAACGAACACGAACACTGATTCCTGATTCACAGATAGTGCAGGATTTGTCAAAAGTCATGTTCCACCAATCACAATGCCGACATCAGCGCCTCTGACAAAATGGAAGGAAAATAAATACGATTACATGTTTTTTATTAGAGTGCGCGGGGCATGGGTGCGCCGACTGAACTGACTGACGGCCGGGCGGGAGTGCAGTGCCGAATAGCACTGCAGAGGGAGGGAGAAAGAGGTGCATCATGCATGCGTGCGGGCAGGCAGAGGCAGCCATTTATTTGTTTACCTACCTAATTGTTTAAGTTATGCTCGTGCAGTTTTAGTAATTGTTTTTCCTTAAATTACGCATTTTTATGTTGTTTATGTGAGTTAAATACATAATAATATAACTTTTGGTTTCCTATAAGTAATAAGTGATTACTAGTAACTTAAAATGGCGAAAAACAATCCAGATCAAGCCTAAGTGGAGTTTAGCAGTCGTTTACCGGTATGGAGATATTTCAAGAAAGCCGTTAATAATTTAACTGCTCAGTGCAAACTATGTAAATCTATTCTCAAAACCTCATCCGGGTCTACAAAAGGTTTACACGTCCATATGATGGCAATCCATAAAATCGACACAAAAATTGCGGGAGTCGGAAGAACATCAAGTACACCTGAGTCAAATGTATCACTACCTTCGACGTCGTCAGCGTCTACTAGAGCATCGTCGTCAGCTGCGCGGTCGCCTATTGATGTTGAGGCTCAATTTACACCAGAAGATCGTGAAAATTGCCAAATACCACAGAAGAAAATCAAAATCAGTGATTATTTTCCACCCGATTCTAACGTAACAAAAGACTTAATGATTTCCCGAATGGTTGCCAAAGATGGTTTACCATTTAGAGTATTTTGTAGTTCCGAGGACATGAAGAGTATTTTTGCTGCGAAAGGTAACAATTACAAATTGCCTTCTTCACCAAATACAATTAAACAAATTGTGATGAATTATGGAACGACGCTCAAAATGAAAGTGAAGGAAGATCTTTTAAAGTTGAAGAATGAACATTATAGGTTTACAGTTACGTTAGATGAATGAACATCTGGAATGAATCGGCGATTTTTAAATGTTAATGTACACACAATTATTAACAGTGAGCCTACTCAATGGAATATTGGACTAGCGCACATTTTTGGAAGTATGTCGTCGGAGTCTTGTGTTCAGCTTCTGAAAGAAAAACTATCAGAATTTAATTTATCCCTGGATAACGACATAGTCGGTATAACGACCGATGGAGCCAGCGTCATGCAGAAAGTTGGTCGACTGATTGAACCACTACAACAGCTTTGCTACGCCCACGGTGTACAATTAGGTATAACAGATGTCATTTATAAGAAGAATGTAGAATCTAATGAAGTGGAAGAATTTGAAGACCCTGAACTGAACACAAATCGCAGTGCGGAGGAGGAAGAAGTCTTGGACGACAATCCGGATAATTATAATGGTTTATACTTTTCCTTACCTATAAGACAAGTTGATCTGGCTACAGAATACCAAATGATTATATCGAAACCAAGAAAATGCGTCAAACTTTTTAGGAATTCTCCTACCAAGAATGATATGCTTCAGAATTATATTCAGCAAGAGTTTGGCAAAACAATTCAGCTGGTCCTTGACTGCAAGACACGTTGGTCTAGCCTATGCAACATGATAAGTACATACAATAGAGTAAAGCAGTGTGTAGCTAAGACCTTAGTTGACCTCTCACTCAGTTCCAATTCAGACTATTTTTCCACGGATGAAGAACATGCTGTCCTTATCGATTTGGAAAATACATTTCAGCCAGTAAAGTTGGCCGTTGAGGTACTGTGCCGTCGAGATACTGATTTAGTTAGTGCAGAACATACGTTGCGTTTCATGATTCGAAAGCTAGAATACCTAAAAACTCCTCTCTCAGAAAAGTTGGTATCTTCGATGAACAATCGTATCTCCGAGCGTCGCATAAAAGCAACTGCAGCGCTGTTATATTTGAAAAATCCGAATAATTATCAAGATGATTTAGAACAATGGAAAGGCAACGAGACTTTCCAATTGCCAAGTAAATATCTCATAAGGAAAGAAATTAAAAATATAATCACACGATTATATCGCGATGAACCAAACCAAGTAGAGATTAATACCACAGTATTAAACGAAGATGACTTGCCACTTTCTATGATTGCAGAGGATTTAAATTTAAGTGCAGTAGCAGTAGCTACATAAACTAATCCTACTTCACTTCAAGAGGAATTAGAAGAAACTCTGCGAGCGTCTAAAAGTCCTTTTACACGTGTAGCCAGGTCCACAAACTTAGACAAATTAGAGTCCGTAATAAAAAAAGAAATGGATTTATTTGAGTGTGGAGGAACAAGGGCGAGATTTTTGCAGTTTGCATATAATTGCTTAATCACGCTGTTGCCAACCAGTGTTGAGTCTGAGAGGGCATTCTCAGCAGCTGGCTACATTGCAACGGATATTAGATGCCGGTTAGCAGATAGTACTCTAGATACACTTTGTTTTTTAAGAAGTTACTTTCAAAATCACCCGTAAGTTACGGGTGATTTTGAAAGTAACTTCTTCTCTCTTTTGAAAGTTACGGGCCGTAACTACTTTTTGATCTCCTTGAGCACTATATTTACTTTTGTTTTGATTATGTTCTTCGTGGTACTAAAACTGTTACTTAATTATTTAGTTAGTAAAAGTTAAAGAATAAAGGCATTTGTTTTCTTTCAAATAATATTTTTAATTAACCTCACTATCACAAATAATCAGTTTTCATCGTATTCAGTCATGTGATTATTAGATATTTTTTTACCTAGACGAGATCCCGTAAATTTCGGGATCCCGCGGGATTGACATTTCTAATCCCGAGGGATCTAGACTTTACGATCTCGAGTCGGGATTGCATTCCCTATATATTAGTAGCTAATAAGTTAATAAAACATGTTTTTTTTATATTCTTGTGTAACTCAACACATTATTTTGTTTATAAACAAGTAGAACACAGAAAATTTTTAAGGGGTGCTGTGAGCACCCCACGTGGCAGTTGATGCCTTGCAAAGCCACGTGGCAGGTGCCGGGTTAAATTGTGACTTAATTGTTTAATTTATTAATAAATGATTTATTAGTTTATACATAATATGTTGTTTCAGTTTTGACACAGTAAATATAATATAAAAAGTGAAAATTCCCAGGCAACCAAACGACGTTTTTATAACGTAGATAACACGTCATAAAAATGACCAATTTACGTGTTTCTATGACGTAGTACTGACGTTGAAAATCACGTGTATTTGTCTCATCGATTTGACGTCATAATTGTGACGATTTTAAAACGTAATCATATCTACGTTTTTTTCACGTCGCTAAAATCACGTCTTTAATACTTTCAAAAAGTGACCTCGTTCAGATGTTTCAAAATAGTATAAATAGTATAATAGATACATAACATGAAACCTATAGGCCTACGTCCCATGTGTCGAAGGTATAAGTGCTACCACTTGTTTAAGATCGCTTGTGCGCTAGGCTAGAAGCAACATTGATTGTACCAGCCCTCACATCATAGAATTTTCACTAGTTATATATACCTTCTTCCATCTATCCAATATATATACCTACTTACTGTGTCAAATCTGAAACAACTAAAAATATGAAACATAAATATAAAAAAAAAACAAAAAATATGAAACTAATAAATAATTTATTAACAAATTATCCAGCATACTTAATATCTTAATTTAACGCTGTCTTAATATCTTCATTTAACGCTTAATTAAAAACAAACTAACATAACCTCAGATAGTTGTCAAGAAGAATTACTGCATTAAACTAACTCACTGAGCAAAAACGCATAACAATCTCTTAATTTATACCTTTCTTTAACTAAATATATAAATGAAAAGTATTATTTTGTCACATAAGACACAAACTGCGTAAACAATAAATGAGAAATTTCTTATAAACATTTAGCGTTACCTATACCTAAACGAAATTGTTTGGAGTCAATACAAACAAGCAAGCTCCTCCCAATTTTGTGACGTCAGACTTAGGCTGTCTAAAGTTAAAACGTTTTTTAAACGTAATTTTAACGTCATTAATCTTACGTATTTAAAATCACCTACAAAAGACGTCTATTTGACGTACTGTTCAAACACGTGTTATTTTCAACCAAAAACTGACGTTTCCTCAACGTTATATGACGTCACTTGGTTGCCTGGGTTCTATGTACGTTATATATTATGTTGCATTGAGGATATTGTAATTCTATGCATTTTAACGAGCCTTCCATTTGGTTTTACTTAAATGGAAAAATTGAAATACTAACAATGCCCATACAAATAATTGAATGGGTCTACCGAATAACGTTGTAAGCGCCACATGGTTTGTTTTTGAGAAGTCAAAAAAACAGTTTTAATATTGTGATAATGGTTAGTTTATATATTTTAAGGGTTACTAATACAGTTTTTAAATACAAAATACATACTGTATTACTCACCTTTAAAATGTATAAACTCACCATTATCACAATATTAAAACTTTTTCTTTGACTTCTCAAAAACAAACCACGTGGCGCTTACAACGTTATTCGGCGGACCCATTCAATTATTGTGTATTTCTAAAACCATAAAATGAAAAATAAATCTAAAAAACGACGCAAAATCGACGTAAAAACTACGTTTTTTATATCACGTATTTAAAACGTGAATTATGGTGGAACAAATCGACGTAAAATCTACGTTTTTCATATTACGTATTTAAAACGTGATAAAAATTACGTGAGTTATGGTGGGATATATTCACGTGATTTTCGACGTCAAAAAAACGTGATAAACTGACGTCGTTTGGTGATAATTATGACGTTTTTACAACGCTTTTTAAACGTTATTTGGTTGCCTGGGGCATAAATATCGCAATTTACGTCTCTACATCGTTGAAATAGCACTTGCACTATTTGAAACTGTGTACGGTTGATTTTTTCTTCGCACAGTCTATAAATATGTATATCCTTTGATGTATAATTTTTAGAAATAATTTTAAAATATGGCTCATTAAGCTGATGGTTCGGAAATCACTGCAGGATACGGATTTTGGTTTCTTTGGTAAAGCAATAAACGTCGATTCAGCCATGTTCTTGGTACTACTCCGCTCAAATATAAATATGTCATTAAATATTTTTGTTAGGCGTTGAGTACCGTCGGTATTAAATAATTTTATAAGTTCAGCATAATATGCATTGTCAGGTCCAGGAGCTTTGTCATCTTTTAGTTGTGATATTGCCTTTTCAACTTCATCTGATGTGATTGGTAAGTGGTCATCACATATGTAGGACGCAGGTTGTTCGGATCTAGTGTCATCAAAGAGTTCTTGTATTTTGTCCATAATATGCAGATTTCTTGGTTTTGGCTGTGATGATATTCTACTGTTGGTCTCGCATTTGGCTAGCTGTGTTGGATTTCTGAAGACCAACTGCTTTTTTCACCTTTTTATGCATGCTAAACGTATCATGTCTTTATTCTAACAACTCTATCTCTTCACACTGTGATTTTAACTAATTCTCTTTGGCCTTTCGTGTTTCAGTTCTTATTTTTCTCTGAATCGTGTTGTACATTATTTTGTTGTTTTTTGATTTTCTTCTTTGTTCCATGAGTTGTAATATTGTCATTCATCCAACTTTTTCTTTTCTCTATATTTTTTGTTAGATGTTCTTCTCTGATCTTGTTAAAGGTTTCACATATATTTTGGAGTGATTCTTCGGCATTATGTGTTTGCTCCATATTATTTAGCTTCTCTGAAAGGATCTGTGCGACTGTCTCTTTTGTTTTCTTATCTTTTAGTCTTTTCATATCGCACTTTTTTTTGCTATTCTTTTTTGCAACTTCTTGAATCTAAACCCAAATTTACCAACAAAAGGAACATGATCTGTTGATACGTCAGCACCGGGGTAACTCTTAACTGATAGGCATTCATTACGGAAACTCTTGTTCACCAATATGTAATCAATTTGATTCCGTATTAAGTTTCCGTAATTTCCGACTTAAGAAATCTAAAAGATTTTATTTTTAAATATTTATTTGTTTGAAAATGGGGCCTCTTGGGTTCGCTTATCTTTTATTAGATATCGCTATTGCGTCTATTTGTTAATTACTTTATTGTAATTGGCATAGGGGGCGAAAGAATTTGATTTCGATTTAGAGAACCACTATAGGATGTTTTGAAGATACTAACAGGTTGATTATAAATACAGTGATAAGCGCGCTAATAACCGGCAAAATAACGGAAATGATGGAAAACACAATAAGTTGTGAAATAAAAGGAAATGAAACTAGTGGAGGTGGGAGATTTAGCGATAGAAACCTATAAATTTACATTCCACTTATTGTTTCCCACCCTTAATCGTATCGGACGAGTTTGGAAACTGCCACTGTCACAGTGACAGTTTTAGTCGAACACTCCTCTGATACGTCTAAAGGTGGGAAATAATAAATAGAATATAAGTTTATAGGTTTTATCGCTAAATCTCCAACCTACACTAGTTTCATTTCTTTTTATTTCACAACTTATTGTGTTTTCCATCTTTTGCGTTATTTTGCCGGTTGTTATCCTCTTAGTAAATGAAAAACTATTTTGTAAAAAATGTGATTTTATTTTATTATCCTACCTTCAAATAAAATTTGACATTAAAACATGTCGTATGTACGGAATTAATTATGTGTTTGAACATTATTATAACTGATGTATCTACTAATAGACCAGTAAGGATTTGCGAAAAAACGTCTATTTTTGGATGTGAGAGGTGGCATTCGGATTTTTGCAGATAAAGTTAGGTGACATCTTCAGTAATAATAATTGACCTATGCTCCTTCTCAAATATGCCCGGAACATTAATAAAAAAATTAAAATATTTAAAAATTTCGAAAAACATCGAGTTTTTTCTGCTTTCTTTGCTTATAACTTTAAAACGATTCGTTTTGGAGCCAAGTCGTAAAGAAGTAAAATAAATATAATTGAATTTTGTATGATATACGACTGGTCAAAAATGTCTTAAGGTATTCTGCAATATAGCAATAAATTCAAAATAAGGGGGCAAAATAAGTCTGTTGTTATTCAATATTTTTTAACCACTTTGGTGGCACTTAGAACCTTAGTAATTCGCTTAGGAAATTCTTTGTAACATACCTAAATCGTATACCAAATTTCATTAAAATCGACCTAATAAATTTTGCATAATAAATTTGCAATCTAAATGTTTTTAAAAAAGTTCAAATTTTTTAAAATCTTTCTGAACAAAAAATGGACCATTTAGAAGTTGGCTAATTTTTTATCATATAAAGAGGTGCTCTACCTATCTAATACACTTTACAGAAATAAAATCGGATTATTTAAGGGGCCCCAGCAATGTTTTAAATGTATAAACAATTTTTTGGCTTATAAAAAAATAGCTTTGTTTAATAATAAAAAAATTAATTTTTAGCAATGCAAATAATTAAAACCGGTATAATTTGACTTAAACTTTCAAATGCTCTCAGCAGAATTGCTATTTTATTTTTTAATCAAACGTTATTCGCGTTCAAAAATTGCAATTTCTCAATTTTTTGAAAGTTCCACCGCGTTTATCTCGAAAACTATGGATCCTACGTAAAAACTTGTAAGAACATTTTTTGCTTAGAATTACCTAAGAAATACAAAAAAATGTTTTATTTTGCGAAAAATCGATTTTATGTAATTCCTCAAGTTCTTTGTTTATAACAATCTTATCGACATCCGGATCAACTGTTACCCAAAAAATTTGTGTTCTACGGGTCAAAATACATAAAAAACTTGGGTAAGTCGATCTAAATAAAGGAGCCCGTAGCACCCCCTCCTGGCCACAGCACTAAGTTGTTAGTAAGCCAAAAAATTGTTTATAATTTTAAAACATTCCTGAGGCTGCTTAAATAATCCGATTTCAATTCTGTAAAGTGCATTAGATAGGTGGAGTACTTCTTTATATGTAAAAAAATTGACAAATATGTGTATGTTCTAGTTTTTGTTGTGCAAGATTTTAAAAACTTTTAATTTCTTAAAAAAGTTTAGATTGCAAAATTATTATGCAAAATCTAGTAAGTCAATTTTAATGAAATTTGGTGTACGGTTTTAGCACATTACAAAAATTTTCTAAGCGAATTAGGAAGGTTCCAAACGTAACCTAAGTGATGGAAAATCATTGAATATAGACAGGCTTGTTTTGCCCCCTTATTTTATATTTATTGCTATTTTGAAGCAAGGGTGATAAATTAGGACATTTTTAACCAATCGCATCGGATAGAAAATTTAATTATCTTTGTTTTATTATTATACGACTTTGTTCTAAAATGAATAGTTTTTAAGTTATAATCAAAAAAATTAGAAAAAAAAACGAAATTTTCATAAATCAATTATTATTAACGAAGTTATCACCTAACTTTATCCGCAAAAATCTGAATGCCACCTCTCACATCCACCTAAAAACAGATCCTTACTAGTCTATAATAAGATATCATTTAAATTTAATAAATACTTAATCATATCGCGTATGTCATAGGTTAGTGATATGATAAGCTTCATCCAAATTATGTTATGCAATGTTTTCTTCAATTGGAGTTAAAAATATCCTGAAAAAAATAAATATCACAATTTTGTATGATAATTTTATTACTTGTCATTTGTTTCAAAATATCTTTTTAATTTAAGGCAAAAGGAAATATTTGAAGGTCACCAATATATAAAAAAATCCCAAGGAACGGTAGTTCTCGCTAGTGGCGCAAAATGTCAATCTTTTTAAATTGGAAAATGGGCCAAATTCCATTTTAAAATTTAGGAAAAGGCCCGCCGATCCATGTATCAACCATTCTTTTTGGTCCACGGATGTGAGTTTTAGGACCCTCCCCATTTGGGGTCTGTTTTTTGTTCTCGTCCCCAAACTTCTAAAAATTTGAGTGCCAACTCTGCGGCTTCTGATAGTATTGATCATTACCTTTCCAAAGCATTTCTAATTTTTAAAATCGGTTATACCATTCAAAAGTCACCGAGCTCAGAAAGGGCCCAGCCGGGTAAGATGATAAAAAATGCCCCCAACTCGATTCGAATTCTATATAGGTCACCGTTTAGCACATATAGAGAAACTCACTTTCTAAAATGTGACCCACCTAGAGCCTAATTAGGCTTTTTAAATTTTTATTTTTTATCTTAGCCGCACCGAGAGCTAGCGAAAAACTTTAAATAAAAAAGTTGTAGGTTTCAAAAAGTTCTGTGCGAAAAAAATATTATTTTTAATTTTTGGCGGGAAATTTAAATTTTAGGACGATTTAAAAATTTTAAATGAGTATAAAAAAATAACTAAGACATTCGTTTTCACTGGTGATACACTATTTTTGCATAGTGTATCACCCTGAATTTTTTCAGAATTTAAAATTGGTGAAACGTCCTTTTAAAAATAAAAAACCGCATTTATTTTGTTTTTTCCCTTTTTGATACAGTTTTATACATGGTGTTTAAAAAAAGTTCACACCGTCACTAGGATAGATAAAAAACTGAAAAACAAATGGGGTTTTCTTAGTAAAAAATATTTGTTAAGCTATCCATTTTCAAGATACAAGGCGTTGAAGAAAACAAAATTTTACACATTTTTTACGATTTTGCCGAAACTACTGGCAACATTGTAATAAAGGTTGGCAAGTTTTAAGAGGTAGTTATTGTGAATATTTTGATATACAATTAAGAATTTTATATTCATCATTGGCGCGTATACGGGTAATGGTCTGAATTTTTAAAGAAAAAAAAGATAGTACGCCACTGACATATTTCAAATTAACAATCATTTTTGAAGTTCTCGTTGTATTTGTGACAAAAAATCTATCTTCCCTTTTTTCCATACGACTCGCCGTTTTCATGCAAAAAATAAAATATTTTAATACTTCCAAAGTATTCGAATCGAATACTTTGTAAGGGTTAAGATGTTTTATTTCTTGCATAAAAATGGCGCGTCGTATGAGAAAATGGGAAGATAGATTTTTTTGTCACAAATGGAACGAGGAATTCAAAAATGATTGTTAATTTGAAATGTGTCAGTGGCGCACTATCTTTTTTCTTTAAAAATTTCACACCATTACCCGTATGCGCGCCAATGATGAATATAAAATTCTTAATTGTATGTCAAAAAATGCACAATAACTACCTCTTAAAAATTGCCAAATTTTATTACAATGTTGCCAGTAGTTTCGGCAAAATCGTAAAAAATTGGTTAAAGTTTGTTTTCTTCAACGCCCTGTATCTTGAAAACGGATGGCATTACAAAAATGTTTTATTAAGCAAACCCCAGTTGTTTTTCAGTTTTTTTTTATCCTAATGACGGTGTTACCTTTTTTTAAACATCATGTATAAAATTGTATCAAAAAGCGAAAAAAAATACAAAATAATGCGGTTTTTTATTTTTAAAAGTACGTTTCACCAATTTTAAAAATCTGAAAAAATGCATAATGAAACATTATGCAAAAATACACGATATACATGTTTTCATGAAAACGAATGTCTTAGCTATTTTTTTATACTCATTTAAAATTATAAAATCGTCCTAAAATGTAAATTTTCCGCCAAAAATTAAAAAAAAAATCGAACAGAACTGTTTGAAGCTTACAACTTTTTTATTTAAAGTTTTTTGCTAGCTCTTGATCCGGCTGAGATAAAAAATAAAAACATAATTTGGCTCTAGGTGGGTCACGTGACCACCTATGGGGGCTAAAAATTTCAAAAAGTGAGTTTCTCTATATATGTGCTAAACGGAGACCTATACGGAATTCGAATCGAGCTGGGGTAATTTTTCATCATCTTACCCGGCTGGGCCCTAGATTCAATCTCTATTTAAAAATGGGAAAATGTTGTATGTAAGTTTGTATGTGTGTGGACAGGTTATACCAATCAGTGGTAGTGATGTCTTAGTAGACCAGGGCGCATCTGTAAAAATATTAGTAAATTTGGACGTTGAGAGGTGACTCAAATTTTTTGCAGAAATTGCTTGAAAATAATTCAAATATTAATACTTGAGTTATCCTCCCTCTCAAAAATGTCCGGAACATTGTTTAAATAATCAAAATGTCAAAAAATTAAGGAAAAATTCGATTTTTTTTCTTGGTTTTTTGATTATAACTTAAAAAGTATTCATTTGCGAGAAAAGTTTTACTGACATAAAAGTTGCACAATTAAATTTTCTATAATACAGAATTGGTTAAAAATTAAAAAAATTGCCACCCTTGTTGGAAAATAGCAATAATTGCGAAAAAATCATACAAAAACAAGTATTCGCATTTTACGTTTCTCAACCATTTATGCTAGACTTAGGACCTTCATATTTAACCAGTAAAAACTTTATGATACATTAAAACAATACTGTAAATTTCATTAGGATCGGTTTAATAAGTTTTGCAAAATAAATTTTGCAATCCAGCTTTCGCAAAAAAAAATTCAGTTTTTCAAAATGTTACAGGACAGAAAATAAAGCAGATAGCAAGTTGAAGTTTTTTTTGCGTATAGAAGTGTACTGTACCTTTCATGTGCAATTTGCAAAATTAAAATCAATTAACTACCACGGCGTCAGTAATTTTTTTAAATAAACATTAATTATTGGTGCTACGCTCAGGACAGAGGATAGTTTGCTCTGATTGGGCATTCCAATGACCTTTGATAATGATTGGTACATTCTAATTTTTATTACATTTCGATATAAATAAATAAATTTGTTTATTGCAAAATAAAAACATACTCTGTCCTTTGAAATAACGCTTTTTGTTAGCGAAAACTTTCTTTGTTCATATATTTTAACTTAGAGAATAAAAGTTTATTATTTTTAAACATATGTAATTGTTTAAACAATATTTCACAAACAATAATAAAATTAGTTTGATATTTTTGGAATTAAAATATTAAAATACAACAAAATATAGAGTAAGAAAATAATATATTAGATAATGATTGGAAGAAATTTTGGTGGAAATCAACTTGTGTGATTCGAACACCGCTGTCCTGCGCGTAGCGCCAATAATTAATGTTTATTTAAAAAAAATTCCTGACGCCGCACAGTGGGGCAGGAGAGCTAAAAAGTTGGCATAAAATGAAAATACAAAATGCAGTATTTTCTGTCGCATTCATTTTAATTAAATAGTACACAATCCTGCGTATGATTTGGCATAATTTTTTCCCATTAAATTCCCTCCACCAGTTGCGACGCGTCGCAAAGGGCACATGGTCCCGTGCTAACAATGCATAGGCCGCGAAAACGTGATTCGACTTACGTTTGATCCACTTATTTCAAGTGAAAAGTTAATTTACTATTAAAATTGGCTACGGGTATTTGATCTTCAGGAAAGTGAGAATATTATTACAGATGTGATATAATAATTAAGTAAATATAGTCCCGTATAATATATTGTATAAAATTACCTGTACAAAATATCAAAATATGCATTTTTCAAAAATAGCAAGTGATTTGTTAGTGTTCCCAGACTGATCCAACTTTAATTTTGTTTTATTTTGAAAGCTTGAGTATTATTCTTTAAAAAGTCATTTTAACTTTTTGCTCATATTTGCTCCTTTTTTCATAATTTTATTTTTTGTGAGGTTATGTTGACCTAATTAAATTGAATAACACTCTATTCTAATTTTTCGTTATTTCGTTATTAAAACAAATTAAGATGTATTCCACTTTTTGTTGATTAGTAGTGATCCATTGATCATAAGCAAAAGAAACATAAAAAGAAAGAAATTAGAACACCTGCCAGTGGAAGCACTGCATATTAGTGCATAATATATTATGTTCAAATCTCCGAATGTGCAAGATGTTGACGTCACATCTGATGATTCTGATGATGATCTGTAGTTTAGGTTTTTCAATATTTTACCTACAAAATGTTATGTTATTCTTATAAATATGCGGTAGATGGTTTTAAAGAACAATTTTGTTAAGCAATTTTTCAAAAATAATGTTAACACAATTGTTTTGAGATATAAATAATATTAGATAATAATAAATAAATAAGATATAAAATAAAAATGACTAAATTTCAAATATCATTTAAATCAATATCGGTAGTAACTACGGACATTCAGCTTTGAAAATTTTGAGCAAAACATTTTTTGAACAAGCCATCCTTCAAGGGAAAATATTTGTAAAGCGAGGCTCAGGAAGAAGAAGAACATCCTGGTTAAAGAACTTCAGAACCTGCTTTAACACAACATCTGTGCAGCTTTTCCGCGCTGCTGCAGATAAAATAAAGATTACCATGATGATCGCCAACATTCGTCACGGATAGGCACATTGAGAAGAAGAAGAAAACTTTGAAAAAACATCGTTTTTTTAATGTACACACAACTTATATTATTTGAAAAAAAAATTGGCCAGAATACACACACCGGCAAAATTAGCCGAACACGTTAAAAATGGGACATGTTTGATGTCTCGTATTTCATAAACCAGTGGTCCGATTTGAGTGATTCTTTTAGTATGTTATAGCCTTATTATTTAAGAATATCGTTGTAATAATATTGTTGCTAGACAGGTAAATACCATTTTATACCGGGTGTACCAATCATACTGTGTTTTTTTCTTAAAGTTTGGAACACCCTGTTGAATATTCTAGCATATGTAAAATATTAGAATTAATACTCGATTGTAGACTTAGGCTTGCTTAACATTTGCCTTTTCGATTGATTTACTTATGTGAGATAATAAAAAAAGTTATGTGCGTTAACAACTATCCATGTTTTTCATCAATAAATCCTCATAGTAAGGGAGAAAAGTATACTAAATTTGCAGTTACTCGAGCGTTATGGGAACCTATTGGATTGTGAAGAGTATGTGCTAAAATCAGAAAAAGGTTAAGTTAAGTTTTCCATAAAGTGGGGGACTTTTCAGTTTTTAATTTAATTTTCCATTTCAAACAATCATTTTTCTCCGATTATAGCGCTATCTATCCATAATTCGAAAAAATATGTCGAATAAAAGTTGCTTATTTTTACGTAAAGAATTCAAATCGGCAATAAAAATTGGGGGCTCCTATGTAAGATTTTAAATTAAATCCCCCACCCCACCTCCGTGGGGACTCGTGACACCCCACGGAGAGGGGTGGGGGGTAAATTAAAAATTATAAATACGAACCCTGGGATATTTTGCAAAATGAACATCAGATCGTAAAATTGCAAAGTACACCTATTCAATATTTTCCTAAAATCTACCGAATGGCACCAAACACGACCCCCCACGGAGGTGGGGTGGGGGGTTACATTAAATTATTAAATAGGAGCCCCCAATTTTTATTGCAGATTTGGATCCTTGACGTAAAGATAAGCAAATTTTATTCGCAACATTTTTTCCTATTATGGATAAATAGCGCTATAATCGGAAAAAACGATTGGTGGAAATGGAAAATTAAATTGAAAAAGGAGAGTCCCACACTTTATGGAAAACTTAACTTAACTTTTTTTGTTTGTAGCACCCACTCTTCACAATCCACTCCAGGTCACAAGAACGCTCGAGTAATTGCAAATTTAGCATACTTTTCTCCCCTACTATGAGGATGTATTGATAAAAAACATGGCTAGTTGTTAAAGCACATAACTTTTTATTTTCCAACACAAGCAAATGAATCAAAAAAGAAAATGTTAAGAAAGCATAATTCTACAATCGAGTTTTAATTTTAATATTTTATATATGCTGGAATATTCCACAGGGTGTTCCGAACTTTAAGAAAAAAACACAGTATGCTTGTTACACCCGGTATAAAATGACATTTAACTGTCTAGCAACAATATTATTACACCGACATTCTTAAATAATAAGGCTATAACAAACTAAAATAATCACTTAAATCGGACCACTGGTTTATGAAATACGAGACATCAAACATGTCCCATTTTTAACGTGTTCGGCTAATTTTTCCGGTGTGTGTATATCGACAATGATTTAATGCCAACTTATGTTGTCTCTTGCCCCACTGTGCGCCGTGGTAGTTAATCGATTTTAATTTTACAAATTGCAAATGAAAGGTACAGTACACTTCTATACGGAAAAAAATTTCAACTTGCTATCTGCTTTATTTTCAGTCCTGCAACATTTAAAAAAAATGAATTTTTTTGCGAAAGCTGTATTGCAAAATTTATTTTGCAAAATCTATTAAAACGATCTTAATGAAATTTACCGTGTTGTTTAAATATATCATAAAGTTTTTCTTGGTAAAATATGAAGGTCCCAAGTGTAGCATAAATGGTTGAAAAACGTAAAATGCAAATACTTGTTTTTGTATGGTTTTTTTCGCAATTATTGCTATTTTGCAACAAGGGTGACTATTTTTAAAATTTTTAGCCAATTCTATATTACTGGAAATTTAATTGCGCAACTTTTATGTCAGTACAACTTTTCTCAGAAATGAATAGTTTTAAAGTTATAATCAAAAAACCAATAAAAAAATCGTTTTTTTTTTCATATTTTGACATTTTGATTATTTAAACAGTGTTCCGGACCATTTTGAGTGGGAGGATAACTCAAATGTTATTATTTGAGTTATTTTCAAGCAATTTCTGCAAAAAAATTTGAGTCACCTCTCAACGTCCATCTCAAAACAGATGCGCCCTAGACTATAGTTAGATCGACGAATAGTAGATGTATTTCTCTGTCTCTGGCTACTTTTTTTCGTTGAGGTATTTGAATGTGAAGATGTGGTCGATGGAGGATCTTCCTGCTCGGAATCTTGCTGGTTGTTCTATTTCTAAAGGTACACATTCATTTTCTATTAGAGTTTTCGAAGTTTTTCCATATAATCTGCTAAAGGTGCTGCTTACAGTAACATGTCGATAGTTCTTGCAGTTTTTCTTGTTACCCCTTTTATATATTAGGGTGATCTATCTTTTTCCAATTTTGTGGTGTTTTCTCCATTTGTGTAATTCTTACAAATAAAATTAAGGCTATTAATTTGATTAATTTTGCAGTTCCATTTTTTATAAGTTCCGCTGGAACTCCTTCTGGACCACACGCTTTTTTATCTTTTAGTGATTGTAACATTCTCTCAACAAATTCGGTTTAATTATATTATATTTAATTTTAATTTAATTCTAATAGTCTAAGAGCTAGTGAACCCTTCGACTAACGGTCGTCCTGTAAGGCTAGAAATTTGTCTAGTGATAATTCATAGCACACCAAGGCTAAACACCATAACCTGGCAGGCATCAGCGGTGCACGTGTATCTACCAGGTGAATCGAAAAGTGCATAGTTTAGGGGTAAAATAAACTTTCTCCTGTAAGGTTTAAATTTAAGTATGTGTTTGAGTAAGGCATTTAGAAGAAATGTGTACAATGACAGGCGATTCTGAAGAGCATAAGACCTTGCCAGGCGAGGGGAAAGATTGGGGTTTTTTCCTAAAGTTATTTTTTTTTATTCGAACAAATTTGTTTTAGGTTTTTTAAATCATTCCAAACAGAAAAGGTCTTTAATGATTTTTCTCTTAAGTTAATAGCTTTTGTTATATAAGTGATTGAAAATTACGAAATCGGCCATTTTTAACCCTAAATCGGACATTTATCTAAAAATTTTAAAGTTGCCAAGGCTGGTAGATATTCTTTAAACATTGATTGATAAAATCACAAAGAGTTTTTTGCAATATAAATCGGAAACCCCTTTGTTTTTTAATTGCTAATCAAGCGGGCGCGACACTGTAGTATAATATAAGTGAGGACATTTGAGTTGGAATAAATTTATTACTCGAGAATTCAAGAGATACTCGGCAAATTTCAAGAGAAATCCTCAGACAGGTCAATTTTTATTTTTAAATTAGGATTTTTTGACATATATATATATATATATATATATATATATATATATATATATATATATATATATATATATATATGTGCATTTGCTACCCATACACCTCCGATTGCTACATCCTTAGTTCGAGTGTGCCTCCGATTTTACGAGTTCGCCTCCGAAATCGGAGGCGAACACGTACAGTCATGTTTCTTGTGCATTTATTTGCTAACTCGTCCGTATAAGGCGTTTGCCAATTTTTTAAGTAGAGGTAAAATCGAGTCATTAACGTCTATCGATATACATTTTAGTTCGCCGTATCTGGCGTCAGAGGCGCAGCTTGTTACACGCGTATACTCTGTCGTTAGCCGAAGGTAGTGGGCGCCTCCGATATATACGCTATGTCCACCGGTTCACTTCGCCTCTTAGTAGTGGCAACATCGCAATCATTTAATCGCATAATGTAGTCGGAACCTGATACACAATGATTATGAATAGCTAGATATAAGACACTGCAACGCTAATATTTTTATTTTCTCACCGTAATAGAAAATTTTATGCAAGTTTGCATTTGACTAAATTCGTATAATTTCGGGGTAATCTTAAATTTATCAAATCCTAAGTAGGTATCTAGCTTTATCTATTTATAAAATAGGGCCCGTGATTTAAATTAGAAAGTCTAAAAGGACAAAATTTCGTACCATACCATTGTTTTGTTTTATTAACACTGCCCTTATTCTTATTCCTTTATTTTGATGTTAATCAAACTCGATACTGAAACACAGCTTTTAATGTAAATAATATGAAAAGGAATTAAGGCCGTTCCTCGCGATTCTGGGCATAGGAAATTCCAATGTTAAAGTTTAAACAAAATGACGCAAAAACTATGGCAGATATTGAGATAATTCTTTTTTTATATGAAAGGTCATAAAAAATTCTAGCGCACTATTTGTGTATGAATTATGAAATTGTTTAAACAATACGCTTTTTAAAAATATTTTTGTTTAAAATTAACATAAAAAATAGTAAAATAAATACGGCGCTATAGAATTTTTCGCACTTTCCGAATCTATTTTTATTTTTTAAATAAAGTGTAACACAAAACAGCTATTTTGTTTAAACTTTTTAAAAAATCCAAAGTGCTGGTAAAAATTGTCTCTGTCGATCCGGCACAGGCTCTCCTTGTCGATATCTAGCCGACAGGTAGATATCGACAACGATATAGGTACGCCCTCTCGCTTTGGGGTAGAGTCATAAATATTTTGAAAAGGCTTCTTCAGACTTTTGACAAACCAGTGTGATAGTTTTTACAATGGGTAGTTCTCGAAGACGTTTATGTGCGCCACGCAAAAGTCGACGTCAATTGAGGAAATTTTATGCAAGCCATCAGTAAGTACCGATTATTTAATTTAATTTTTTGTTTGAATAGAAGTATGTATTTTCTGTTGATTTTTGGCATTTTCCTTCTAAATTTTTATACTAACTGTTTTTATAACAATACTATGGTTCAGTTTTACTTATATAATAATAATAATTGTAGATTGCAGCCAGTATATTTTTTTGTATTTCAATCATAATTCTTTTCTTTTCTTCTTTACATGAGCTTAGAGCATATATTTTGCAGTAAAATCAAATGTTGTCAAATTCCCGTTGTAAGATCAGATCCTGGCGTTTTCTTGGGATTTATGTTTTCTCGTATTTCTTTTTTAATGTAACGGGAGTAATTTCTGAGCTAACTTGAATTGTTTCCATCCCTGCTAGGTCTACTATATTTTGTTCATTTGTTCAAAATTTTGTGCTAAGTAATTTGAAACCTCTCTGAATTTGCCTGACTATTTCTTGCCCAATTTCCATTTTCTAATCTAATTGAAGGGGTGGTTGAGTGACTGGTCATTTATTGGAAAAAATTTCATCTTTATTTATAATCTAGATTTAAAAAACTCGTAAAAAATTGGATTTCGGAGCATCATCTTATTTTCTGTATATACATGGATTGTTTATTCATAAATCGTAAAATATATTTAAAAAAATCATCAGAAAGTAAGAGAACTATAATTTTTTAGGAAAGCAAAGCTTGACTGTGTGGATGAAATTCCGAACACGGCACTTGAAAGTGAAGTTCGTCCTTCAACGAGTGCGTAAGTGAACCATTTTCTCATCATCTAGTAATAATTTGCAATAACAAAATTGCGTTTTTTAGACATGGCCAAGCAGATTCTGGAATTCGAACAGAGGGCGTTTCTAAAGAGTTTCAGATTCTTGAAAAATCAGGGCAAATGGAAACTTTGTAAGTAAAATATATTTCTCAGAGAGTTGGACCATAAACACTTTATTTTCAGGTCACCTTCCAAAATTTGTGGAAGAAGAATTGTAGACGTCTGTCATTTTTCCAAAGCTCTGCTAAGTTTTCCACACTGTGGTCTATTTTCTTGTGATGGTACCACAGTAGAGTTGTTGAAAGAAACTAGGAAGGGGTTGGAATCGACTTTTCTATTCCAGTGTAACACCTGTAAGTCAACTGTGGAAGTTTCCACTGATGATCCATATTCGAAACAGACTCCAGTCAATACTGCTGCTGTAACTGGAGTGATATCGATTGGATTGGGATATGCCAATTTAAAAGAATGGTGTTCTACCCTAAATATGCCAGTGATGTCAGAAACCATCTACAAGAAAATAGAAGGAAAGCTGATGGACAATTTCTATACTACAGCCACGGAATTGATGCTAGCTGCTGGAAAAGAGGAAGAAAGTCTAGCACGAGAATGGGGTGAAGTTGATCCAGAAGATGACAAAGCTGTATTAGTGTAATAGCTGATGGTGCATGGGCAAGAAGATCTAATAAATCTATATTTTGGGCCAATTCGGGTGTGGCTTCTATCATAGGAAAAAGAACTGGCAAACTATTGTATTTAGGCGTAAAAAACAAGTATTGTTGTGTGTGCGTCAAAAAATTCTATCACTCCACACGTATGTTACAAAAATTATAACGGTACTTCGACTGCAATGGAAAGTGCAATTGTTGTAGAAGGTTTTAAACAGAGCATACAAATGCACAACTTGAAATATAAATATTTTATTGCTGATGGCGACAGCAGCACGTACAAAAAAATATGTGAAGCCAAACCGTACGGCAATAACTTTTTTATTGAGAAAATCGAGTGTAAAAACCAAGAAAGGTGGCTATCAGTTAAGGTGTTTGGCGGCAGCAGTGTCATATAATTCCCGTGGAAATTATTTAAATAACATATTGCAAAATATAAGCAAAAATGCAACTGGTTGTTACCAAAATTTATTTTCTCAAAGAAAAATTAAAAAATGATTACAAGCAAAAAAAAACAAAAAAAAGTTTTAAAAACAAAGTAATAATAAACCTGATAAAGACTGTGGTCTAAATGCAGAAGAGTCAGTTCAGTTGTCGGATGAAAAATTCGAAGCAAAAAAACAGGAATTTTTAAAAAATCTGGTAAAAAATATCTTAGAAAGAACAGAGATTTTTAATAATACCACTGCTCAAGGTCATAGTGCTGCTTGGTATGTAGAACGTCAACAACGGTTAACGTCCAGCAATTTCGGAAAAATATGCAAATTGCGAGAGAAAACAGACAGAACTAAAACTATTGAAGCAATATTGAATCCAACATTTTGTGGAAATAGATTTACGGAATATGGAATTGCGAACGAACCGAAAGCAAAAGAAATGTTAGAAACAATAATTTTAAATATAAATATTGAACTATCAGGACTTTTCATACATTATGAATATCCCTTTCTTGCAGCTAGTCCTGATGGCTTAATAGGTGACTCAGGCGTAGTCGAAATTAAATGTCCATATAAAGCTAGAGAACTTACGCCTGAAGAAGCTATTGAACAAAAAAAAACTTCAATTTTGCCAATTAATTGACGGTCAATTGCATTTGAAAAGAACTGATTCCTATTACTACTAAGTACAAGGACAGTTATTTATTTCGAACAGAGAATACTGTTCCTTTGCAGTATGGACCCCAAAAGGAATTTTATACGAAAAGATTTATAAAGATATAGAACTGTGGGAAAATATGCTACCAAAATTGCAAGATTTTTATTATAATTTTTATTTGAAACAACTTATAAAGAAGTTTAGTTTTCCGTCGTAGCTATATCGTTTTGTTGATAAACTTTTAAAATTGTACTTACAATACTTTCTTAGAAGATGGTTACGACATTCAATTTTTCTCAACAAAATTATTCACATATGTATTTTCTAAAATTTTTGATGAACACTACTATCTCCATCGGCTATTAAAAGTTTGTACGTAATACCACGCGTGTACTACATTTTAATCCATCTAGAATTATTTGACTTTCCATTGCAGTCGAAGCTTTTGTCCAATTTTTGTAACATACGTGTTCATTCTTACCTTCTCCGTATAATTTACAGTAGGAACAGTATTTGTTCCTAAAACTTAATCTTTTGCGTTCTGTAACCAATAATGGCTACAGCTCCAGAATTGGGGTTATACTTTGTTTTATATCATACACTTTATTCAAAATAACCCCATTATGAATTTTCGTGATCCAAAAATATTAACACAGAAAAAAAAAAACAATCCTAAACCTGCTTTCCTTGAGATCGTTCTGAAATTGATAATCACACACTTTTTAAGTTTGCATTAAATTTTGAACATAATTAAATATGTATCACTAATATTCCAGACTCACTAGTTTGCTTTTTTTTAAGAAAAACAACTTACTTGTTTTTTGTTACCATAGATTTTCTCAATTTCTTATATACCCATATACGCTATACCCATAGTTACATTTAGTCTGTGTCGAGCCATTTATTTATGATTTAAAACTTTTTAATAATAATCAATCAAAGTACAGCTCCCGGAACGAACCATGGCTGATGTGAAACGCTGTCGACAATCGTACGCCCACTTAAACTCTACAAGTCTACACAGACAGGATTTCTCTCAACGACCATGGTTCGCTCCGGGAGCTGTATTGTCATTTAGATCATTACTTGAAAATTAACTAATCTTCTTTTAATTTTTTTATATGATGTTTTGTGAAGAAGGATGACTTGATACCTCTATGTACCTTTGATTAGTTGTAAATAAATTATTAAAGTTAAATAAATTTTACTTCTAAGGTCTGTTATTCTAATTACCCCATGATCCCACTGTATAGAAGATCGTGCACTTAATTGCTAGAGACAACATCACTGCTAAATTGTCCGTAAAAAGTGACAAAAAACAAAAGAAAATATACATTACAAAAAAAAAGGAATTCAGTAATACCGTGACCTCAAAATATCTCTCTATATTTACATTAGTTTGTTAATTTTGATGTATTTAAACATTTTAAATCTTAATTATTATTGTTCTCGAAAACATCACTTTGCATGATTCTAAATACTATAATTTACAATTTTATGAAAGTCTGTTATTCTAAGTAACCATAATCTTATTGAAGAGAAGAATGACAACAAGTTTATCATTGTATTGTTACTCCAGGGGGTCTGTCGCTTCACTAATCGCCTCTAGTAGCATTTTTGATTTTAACAGATTTGGTTTATGTGCAGAAAGAAATTTTTGAAATAGGGATAGGCAACTCATTTTTACCGTTACGTTTTAAATGGTTGGGCCTTAAACAAAAAGTAATTCCAGGGGGTAACACTTATTCCAGCGCACTGTATATAATAATGTAATTTTTTGCAATAAACATATTTCAAACGAATGACCATATTTACCTTGAGCCACTGTATAAGTTGAACAATAATATATAAGTTAAAAAATATAAAAAGAAAATTTTTTAAGTAACGCTTTTCTTTAGTTACGAGTGACTAAAATTAAAAATCCTATAAAAAAATCAACTAAAAAGCAAAAAATAAACAAAAATTGAAAAAATCTAACACATTCGTCAAAGAAAAGCGTGGAGCGTGTTCATCGAATAAACAGTTTTCGCCCAACGCTTATCTTTAAGGAATGTGTTAGATTTTTTCAATTTTTGTTTATTTTTTGCTTTTTAGTTGATTTTTTTATAAGATTTTTAATTTTAGTTACTCGATTAGCTTGCTAATCACCGAAAAAAGGTCGTACAACTCGGGAAACCACCGGGCGAAAGCAATTACGCATTAATAATCTTTATCAATACCAATACCATATAAAAATAACAGAGAAGGTAAAATACAACAAAAAGTTGCGAAAATGATAAAGAGAAACCGAAAAACTGTACAGTACCTAATAAAAAGGCGGAAAGACTAAAAGAGAGGGTGCAAATAAATTCCAAACTAGAAATACGAAAAAGTTAAGTATAAGTATGAATCATATGTAGCAATCGCGATAATTAAACGATATTTGGCAACATCTACAGAGGTGGACCCGCACTTGCAACATCATATAAAATATGCAAATGAGGCCATAGAGTACGTTCAGTGTATGGAGGCAAACACGAACTACACAAATAAAATAACTGTATAAAATTAGGTTAATAAATGTTTACCCCTCTTTCTTTGCCTTTATATTATACATCAAAATAAGGTTAATGATGCATTATATGTGCACATACTACCTTTAGTTTTGGTGGAGCGATGGACGTCTGTTGTATGTGCGGAGGCAAAAAGGATACAAATGCACATATATATATATATATATATATATATATATATATATATATATATATATATATATATATGTATATATATATATATATATATATATATATATATATATATATCAATTTACAAATTATTGGGTTAACAGCTGAAATGGAAGACTCAGTGTACTCTTTTCTACGATTCTAATATTTCGTTAACAGTCGTTAACATCATCAGGGACGCTGAAATAATATTAAAGGTATAATAGTGAAACTGGGTATTAAAAAACAACTCACCAGTTTGAGATTTTAGTCAACGATGTTATAAATGTAAAAAAAGCGGCATTAACAAAAAGAATTGCAGTGAATGTTATTAAAAATTAAAAAATATAACAAATATAAAAAAATGGAACTATAATATAAATAACTATGCTAAAAAACCACTAATTATTAAAATCTTTTAAATTCGTCGCACAGAAAGGTATTAGAGACAATTATGTCAATATACTGTCAATTATGACAGAAAGAGGTAGTATATTATGAACTAGAATCTAAACTAAAATCTTTATTGACATTTAAATTTTTATCATTTTTATCCAAAGGAGCTATTGACTGATGTAGTTTACAGTATACCATGTATTGATTGTGACAAACAGTACATAGGCCAAACAACTAGACGAGTCAAAGATCGTATGACAAGTCATAAAAGTGATTGTAGATTATATCCAGACAGGTGCTCTTTAGCTACACATGTTGTAAATGAAAGCCATAATATGGACTTTGAATCTGTAAAAATTTTAACAAATGAAAAGAACTATCACAAAAGAACTTTTCTTGAAATGGCATTTATTTATCAGAATGAACAGACAATTAATAAAAGAACAGATATTAAACAATTAACAGAGATCTATTCTTTCCTTCTTGAACTTGATAAAAACTTAAATGTCAATAAAGATTTTAGTTTAGATTCTAGTTCATAATATACTACCTCTTTCTGTCATAATTGACAGTATATTGACATAATTGTCTCTAATACCTTTCTGTGCGACGAATTTAAAAGATTTTAATAATTAGTGGTTTTTTAGCATAGTTATTTATATTATAGTTCCATTTTTTTATATTTGTTATATTTTTTAATTTTTAATAACATTCACTGCAATTCTTTTTGTTAATGCCGCTTTTTTACACATTTATAACATCGTTGACTAAAATCTCAAACTGGTGAGTTGTTTTTTAATACCCAGTTTCACTATTATACCTTTAATATTATTTCAGCGTCCCTGATGATGTTAACGACTGTTAACGAAATATTGGAATCGTAGAAAAGAGTACACTGAGTCTTCCATTTCAGCTGTTAACCCAATAATTTGTAAATTGATAATTACTAATCAGCTGTGATCATTTCTAGTTTATATATATGTATATATATATATATATATATATATATATATATATATATATATAAAATACTAGTGACGTCATCCATCTGAGCGTGTTGACGTAATCTATGATTTTTTTAAATGAGAGTAGGGGTTGTGCGATAGCTCATTTGAAAGGCTATTTAATTCTCTATTCAGTAATATAAACATTAGCATATTTATTTATGCAGGGTGTACAAAAAAATTTTTTCTTCTATTTGTAAAATTTAATCAAAGTTAATTTAATTAAAAAAATTTTTTTGTACACCCTGTATAAATAATTCTGTTAATGTTTATATTATTGAATAGAGAATTTAAAAACCTTTCACAATCCCTACTCTTATTAAAAAAAAATCATCGATTACGTCATCATGCTCAGATGGATGACGTCATTAGTATTATATATATGCCAAAAAATCCTAATTTGAAAATAAAAATCGACCTGTCTGAGGATTTCTCTTGAAATTTGCCCATTCTCGAGATAATGAATTTATGCCAACTCAAACGCCCTCACTTATACTACAGCGTCGCGCCCGCTTGATTAGCAATTAAAAACAAAGGTGTTTCCGATATTGTATTGCAAAAAACTCTTTGAGATTTCATCAATCAATGTTTAAAGAGTATCTACCTACCTTGGTAACTTTGAAATTTTTAGACAAATGTCCGATTTAGGGTTAAAAATAGCCGATTTCGCAATTTTCAAAATTTTCAATCGCTTATATAACAAAAACTATTAACTTAAGAGAAAAATCACTAAAGACCTTTTCTGTTTGGAATGATTCAAAAAACCTAAAAAAAAATTTGTTCGATGCAAAAAAATAATTTTAGGAAAAACCCCTAACCTTTCCCTCGCCTGGCAAGGTCTTATGCTCTTCAGAATCGCCTGTCATTGTACACATTTCTTCTAAATGACTTACTCAAACACATACTTAAACTTAAACCTTACAGGAGAAAGTTAATTTTATCCCCTAAAGTTGCACTTCTCGATTCACCTGGTAGATACACGTGCACCGCTGATGCCTGCCAGGTTATGGTTTTTTGCCTTGGTGTGCTATGAATTATCACTAGACAAATTTCTAGCCTTACAGGACGACCGTTAGTCGGAAGGTTCACTAGCTCTTAGACTATAATTCTTGCCCATATAAATTATAGTGATTAAGTACTTATGTACTCCTGTCTATTCTCTTGAAGTTCTTCTTTATAGGGGTTTTCCATTTCTTTAAATCAATAATTTGAAGGTTTATATTATTTCTGTTTGAAATTGTTGTGAAAAGTAATAGTTTTTAGTACCTATAATCGGTGTTGCAGGATTACATATGTAATGTCGGAGAATACTTAAAATCCCGTGGACTGACCGGGTTACAAAGGAGGAGATCCTCAGAAGAATAATGAAGAACCGGGATGTATTGACTATCATCAAATCTTGAAATTAGAATATTTCGGACACATTATACGAAATAAATTCAGATACAATACGCCTTCCTACAAGCCATCTTATAAAGAAACCTATTAGTCCGTTCTTTAACGGTAAAATATTGCAAAACCTCTAAATTTTAAAGAACCGCTTGGATTGACATGAAATTTGGCATACACATAGCTAACAAGTCAAAGAAAAAAAGTGATATTGTGCCGATATGTGCTTTTGCCCTGGGGGCAAAATATTCGTCCAAAGAAAGTCAGGAAATGGATAAACTGGCTAATTTTAAGTAACTTTTGTTCTATAGAGTTTTTTCACTACGTCAATACTTTTTGAGTTATTTGGCAGTCATGTTCATTTTTTCAACAAAATAACCACGCTTTTAGACGGTTTTTCGCAAATAACTCAAATAGTAATTATTTTGTCGAAAAAACATTCTTAGCAAAAATATTACCCGTAAAAAATTTAAAAAAATGGTGTATATATCACGTCTCAACATCTAGTAGAAGTAGAGTTATAGCTAATGAAAAATAGGTTCATATTCGTCAAATTCCAAATTTAATATTTTAACGTCAAATAACCAAAAATAAAAGCACATTTCGGGGAAAGCTCATTACAACTTATTTAAAGTGTTTAAAAAAAATCTTCATTTTTTTTTTATAAAAAGAAATTCTGGCATCAAAATTAAACAAGTTGCGCTCAAAATCAAGTTAGTCCCTTTTGGTTTTGGTAAAAAAATCGAGAAAATCACCCCCTAATTAGTATCTTAAATGAACTTAATCGTTACGACTTCACAAGTTTCTTGACTCGTGTATATATTGTTTATATGATCTGTAAGTTTCATCGGTTCAAAGTCCTTATTATTGAAATGGCTGTAGTGAAAAAGGGCTGAACGAGTCACTGATCACGAATGTATGCAAATTTAGAAACACCAAATCTCAATCAATTTTTGCCTAACAGAAAAACAAAAAAATACATGATATTCAGAAAAGAAAATCTGACTTTTTTTGTTTTTCGAGATTTTTGGTATCTCTAACAATTTTTAAGTTATTTTGAAAAAAAGCATATTTTTCAAAATTAAAATTTTTAAAAATTTTACTTTAAAACCAAATTTTTTCAAAAATAAGCACTTTAAATCGATGAAACTTACAGATCATATAAACACAACCACAACAATTTTTTTGCAAAAACAAAATGGACCAACTTTATTTTGAGCGTAACTTGCTTAAATTTAATGCTAGAAACTTTTTGTAAAAACGGAAATAAATCTTTTTTTAAGCACTTTAAAAAAGTTATAATGGGTTTTTCCCAAGAAATGCTTATTTTTTGGATATTTCACGTCGAAATATTCTATTTGAAATTTGGTGAATATGAATCTGTTTTTCATTGGCTATAACTCTGGTTCTACGAGATCCAGAGACCTAACGTGTACACCATTTTTTTACCTTTTTATAGGCTATATTTTTACTAAGAACGTTTTTTTCGACAAAATACTTACTTTTTGAGTTATTTGCGAAAAGCGTCTAAAAATGTGGTTATTTTGTTGAAAAATGAACATATTCACTCGCAAATAACTCGAAAAGTGTTGACTTGGCGAAAAAGCTCTATAGAACAAAAGTTACTTAAAATTATTCAGTTTACCCATTTCCGGACTTATTTTGGACATATATTTTTTCACCCTCAAGAGGGGGTGAAAGTCACCCCCAGGGCAAAAGCACACATCGGCACAATATCACTTTTTTTCTTTGACATGTAAGCTATACGTATGCCAAATTTCATGTCAATCCAAGCGGTTCTTTAAAATTTAGAGCAAAAACCGTGAAAGAATGGACTATATTTGGAAGGCGAGGTCCAGGAAGAAGGAGAACATCCTGGTTAAGGAACCACAGAACCTAGTTCAACAGAACATCTATAAAGCTTTTCGCTGCTGCAGATAAAATAAAGATTGCCAAGATGATCGTCAACATTCATCCTAAATAGGCATATCAAAAAGAAGAAGCATGTAGTAGAATAGGGTTGGCTGGATGAAGTGGAAAGAAGCAAATGGTGTGTTCTATGACAGAAAAATTCCAATGAAGCTTAACCCGCCATTACACGCGCTATGAGGGAATCCCTCACCATATTTGTTTATAATCAATGAAATTGTGTAAACTAATACGATAATCTTAAGCACCCAGGAATGCCTTTAGCATGGTTCATGAGAGGGTATGAAAAAGTTATAGAATATTTCAGGCGGTCAGTGTGCTGTGTGATAGTTGAAAGGAGAGACATCCCTCTTGAAGTGAGGGAATTCCTCACTGCGCGTGCAATCACGGTGAAATCACGTTTCTGTTATCTCAAAGAAACTTCTAGGTTTTTATTTAATATTTAGGTAGGTTTAATTAAAATATTATTGTTTGGATTAGCTTAGGAACAGTGGCACACCGAGCGGGGGGTTTGGGGTTTAAAATCCCACCCAGAGCGTATAGAAATATATATAAAAGAAAGTAGGAAAATGAAACTTGTCTTTCACAAATAATATAAAAAACTTTCGGTGCCCAAGCAAACCCCCTCCCCCTCCCCAGAGGAAAATTCTAGGTCCGCCACTGGTTAAGAACCCATGTTTAAATTTACCTATTCTAATTGGGAAATAAGCCACAATTTAACTTGAAAAATTGATTTTATCGACGTTTCGAATTCCACCTCGGACGTCGTTATCAAAATACAAAATATTAATAGTTAATTATATAAATGCCACAAAGACATAGCTTCAGAACAGTTGTTAATTTTAATTTGTAGATTTAGTAAAATGAATTCGCGTAAAGAACGTTAATTTATTCAGTGGCTTGCTGAAATTGAAAATTAAGAAAACTTGGTTTTGATCTATGTATCTATATTATTTTCACTTTTGTTTTGTTAAATTAATAAAAAAAATTGGTTTACGAGACTTTCTATAATATGTGAGTAAAACCCATTTTATATTTATACATGTTGACATTCATTCTTCCTCGAAATAAGTCGAATTTATGTAGGTGAGGGCGACGCTCATACGCGTGCAACCACGTCACAATAGTAGACGCGTGTAACGGCGGGTTAAAGTAAAAAATAAAATAGGAACAACGAATCCATGTGGCGGAAATGAGAATGGCGGAAATTTCACCGACACTAGATATCCTTGAATTATGTATATCTCTATATTTTTCAATTTAATAACAAATTCTATAAACAACCCGATAGTTTAGCAATGGGCAGTTGCTTGTCCCCATTCTTAGCTGATGCCTTTATGGATCATTTAGAGTCCAAACACATCATGAAAAATCCAGAAATTTTACATTGGTTCCGTTACGTAGATGACTGGTCTTCATTGCTGGACATCATGACTCAGCTCAACAACTACTTCTTAAAATTAACCAAATTCACCCAAATATCAAATTTACTATGGAAGTAGAATCTTCTCAGGCCATTAATTTTCTTGATTTATTTATTACCAGACTTATTGACAAATTCAACTTTGGTATCTTTCGTAAACCCACCCAAACTGACCACGTAATTCATTTTTCTTCTAATCATCCTCTATCACACAAACTAGCAGCTTTCAAAAGTTTCATACGCAGACTCTTCTCTATACCTATGTCAACAGACTTATTCAATAAAGAACTCAACATCATAAAACAAATAGCTGTCAACAATGTTTACGATCCCTTTATAATAGACAAACTCTTCCGTAAAAGAGAATCTAGATTGCTTCAAAACTCTGCTTTCCATCAGTCTTCTTCCTCTTCCCCTATTTACAGGTCACTACCATATCATAACCCCACTCTATCTGAAAAGATTAAACGTATTCTATCTAACTCTTCGGAAAACATACATAGGTATTTCTTTCAAAGTTGGAAATACCCTTGGCCACTTTTTGACAAAGACTAAAGATACCATACACTATATGAACCGTAGTGGAGCTTACAGACTGACTTGTTCTGATTGTGGTGCCTCTTACATCGGCAGGACTTACAGGATCACTGTCAACCAGCTCTGCTTAACATTCTAAAAGAGATAATACATCAGCCTTCTCCCATCACCTCAAAGTTAATAATCATCATCTCAAAATCCCTGACGGTGTTAAATTAATCCACAACATCCAAGACAAAAACACTCTACGGCTGGATTTGTACGAGGGCCTTGAGATTTTTAGAGACATGAGGACTAGCCCTAATTGCGCTTATCGTCAAACTACCTTAAATCGTCCTTTTACTCCTATCCATCGACAACTATTTCCTTAAACCAACTTTAGTTTTATCTAATTATTCCCCATATCCCTTTTCCTTTACTTCTATTCTTGACCTTTTCCCACTTTTCCACCACCCCACTAGTTTCATCGTCTCTTCCCCTTCACAATTTCCTCTTTTACTATCCCATCGCTATCACAGTTTCGATTCTTTAATTCCCTATCCTCCTTCATATTTGTTTCTATTACTAGTCATTTTGTCTAGCCTCATGTCTCTGTCGTTTCGGATCCTTCAGATCTTATCTCACCAATTCTTTCATAATCTATTAGATTGTCGCTTTCTTATTATTAATAACCCTTAAATCTTGATCTGGTTTATTGTCTCTTCATTTATACCATTTAAAAACAACATACAGCTAATTACTCCGGTTTGCCACATATCTTACTCTCCTTTTATTATTAACATTGTTGTCACCTTCTTCTTTTTAGATTCTTTAGACTTTACTTAACAATAGGGTACTGCACACCAAATTCCATTATCACACATTCATTAAAAGTTCTTTCAGAATATAATAATTAAGTTTTTAATGCATATTATATCCTTTTCTTCTCTTTCCTATATTTCTTTTCATTTCTATTCATATCAGGCAACCTCCATTATCCAGTTATTCTAATTTAAATTTCACATTGGTATTTTGTTTTTTACATTTGTTTGTTAGTTCAGTTGGTCATATCTACAATATACGTTCACAAACTCTTGCACTTATATATAGTTCATTTGGTTCAGTTTGTTAACTCCACTACCACCTATAGAAATCAAACTCATAGTTCTCTATTTTTGATACTCATTCAATTTAGATTCTTCTTTACATATTGACATCAACCCAAAATTTGACCCATATTAGTTGGCTCTTATTCTTTTGTTCATTCACTAATCACTTCGTCTGGTAGCCTATCAAGGTATATTTCCTCGAATTCCTTCAGTCCATCCAAAACAACATAAAGTCAATTAGATTTTGCTGTCACAGAGTTTATTTCCCCCCTTTTCCGTTATGAAATTTATTACATAATTTTATTCATTCCATTACATTTTATTAAAATCATATCTTTGAGACCAACATTTACTCCACTATCTGTATTTTTTAGTTACTTTAATTTTTCCACAATTCCTCTCCCACTTAAACAGACGTAATTAATCAGTACAATAGTATGCTAATAAATTTAACACACTAAAATAGTCGCTTTCTGCATAAATATACTGTTTATTTCACAATACTCGAACCCTCATCTTGTTAGGCAACCAACAGTACATCTCATAAAAAACTCTTAAAATTCTGAATTTTTTGTTCATTTAGCTTCCTATTCTTCCACGTCAGTCCATTAATTGTTTACTATGTAGTATATTTCATTTTATTTAACTAAATTTAACTTTCATCTTGTCATTTCACATTCGATGACGTCACACTTTGAACCATGAAATATACCTACATTAAATCTATAAAATCCATAAGTTTTTCTGGAATAGAGAGTTGCTAATTGAGACTTTACAATAGATTATAATATCTAAATAATTTAAATTGCATTTTCAGATTTTTGTTAACAACCTTTACATTTTACTAAAAATCCAAAATCAAACTACGCTTTTTAAGCTTTAACTAAAAATTGGCTTTATCTTGTCATGTCATGTCACTCTTGTCATATTGAATGTCCCTTTCCTATTTTCTCAGTTGGTCTGTGCCCATTGAACTGGCAAGTACCTAGTATTTTCGAGCGGGGAAGCATGTTCCCCTTTAGGCATGTATTCTATTATATCTAACAACATCGACTTGTAGTCAACATATTCTATTAATATAATATAATATGTAAACCATATATTATGGGGTTACCACTTTAAATAGTGTGCTAGTTTCAAACTACTAACAGAATGTAAGTATTCCCACATGTTTTTCTTTCTAACAGTCACAATTTTAACTTTTTTGCTTAAATCTAACGTGGAAATACTTCATTCTAGGCACTGAAGATGTTCTGAATTAGAACGAAAACGTTTTGCAATCCATTTGGATGACTTTTTAGATACTTTTATTAAACGATTTTATACCAGAATACAATTTGAAATTTTTACTTCTGTATGAGTTTTTTAAACTATGGTATACAGCTAACTATTGGGATTTCCCATTGATTTTTTTTAAATAAGAATGCTTGTATGGATGAATAGAGTGATAAAAAGGATAAAATTAAAAATAAAAATAAGTATATTAAAGGAAGTCTAGGGTTAGCACCAGCTGATGCCAAAATTAGAGAGCACCGGTTAAGATAATTTGGTCATGTTTAACGTCGAGACTTAATTCACCCAATATGAATGATTTGCTGAACTGCGGGTTCCGACAAGGAGTAAGAGAGGAAGACTAAAGAATACCTAAGGGGAGACGCATAGGCAGGATATGCCGGTAAAAGGGATTAATATTTATTTGACCCAACATAGAAACTTATGGAGAACTGAAACTAAGAAAGCCGATCCAGCAAAGGGATAAAGGTAAAGAGAATTATGATGATAAAATGCAAAGTATTAAGGCATAAACCATTGTGTTGTATTATAAAAACAACCACTAAAGCAAGTTCTGATAAACAAAAATATAGACAGCCGAGATATTCGAGTGTTATGCAACCTATATTGAGATCAAACAGCAAATGTAAAGGTTGAGGGTAGGCTAACAGAAGAAATTCAAATCCGTCAATGAGTCCAAGATGAATGTATCTTATCACCACTTTTATTTAATTTGTATAGTAAAGACATCTGTCAACAAGCACTCGCGGAGGAAGATGTTGGTCTGATAATAAATGGTGAGACGATCAACAATATCAGGTATGCTGACAATACGGTTTTTCTATCGGGAACGCTAGTAGAACTACAACATCTCATTCAAAGTCTCAATATATACTGTAAGCCCAGCCGCACACCAAAGAAACATGAAACGTAAATTACGTTTCATGGAAATAAAACAGTGCTAAACAAATAAACGTCCGCCCATTTATGAAACTCTCCGAAAATAAAAATGTGTCATGAGCATGAATCACACTCGTTTCATTGGTAGGCGGACTTTGACATTGGTTTAGCAGTGTTTTAGGTTCATGAAACATGTTTTTCGTTTCATGTTTCATGTTTTTCGTTTCATGTTTCTTTGGTGTGCGGCTGGGCTTAGAGTAACGGCTTGAAAATTAATTTGAAAAAAGCTAAATTTATGGTAATTGCGAAATCAAAGAACATCAGAGCTAATCTTATAATAGACAATACAGCGATTGAGCGTGTGTCCTGTTACAAATATCTAGGTGCTTTGATCAGAGACGATACTGATCAAACAAAAGAGATTAACTGCAGAATAGAAATTGCTAGATCAGTCTTTAATAGAATGCGCAAACTCTTTTGCAATCGTGATATCAACATAAAGTTACGAATACAAATGCTGCTGTGTTATACCTTTTCCATCCTGTTATATGAAGTTGAGGCTTGGACACTAAAACAGTCGACTATAAAAAACATCGAACATTCGAGATGTGCTATATGCGCATTCTCAAAATATCGTGGATTTACCGCGTTACTAACACGCAAGTACTCCAAACTTTGGACAACATTTGGAAATTATAAATAAGATAAAAACTAGAAAGATGGAATACTTGGGGCACATTATGAGGGGTAAAAAGTACGAATTTTTAAGAAATATCATGCAGGGCAAAATTAAGGGCTAAAAAAGTGTGGGAAGAAGAAAAATATCGTGGCTTCGCAATTTACGTGAATGGTTCGGGTGTAGTTTGATTGAACTTTTTAGGCGCGCTGCTAACAAAGTTATCAGATGACAAAGTTAGTTTAGGCCATGATGATTTCCAATCTCCGCTAGGAGTGGCACGTGAAGAAGAACAAAAAACACACTATTTTTTTATTTTTTATTATGAATTTATTAGGAACTTTTTTTTATCAATTTTGTGTGAGTATACTTACAACTTTGTCGTAAACTAGCGTTGGGGCGTCTTTTCCGAAAAGAAAATCGATATGATTCCAAGTTACTAGTGGTACTCTGTAACTCTCCTTCAGGTTTGGTAATTGCTTCGCCAATCTTTCCACATCTACTACGGCAGCCAACCAATCATTGGAACTGTATATCAAAGTAAGAGGGGCTGCAATTTTAGATAAGTCATAATCTGGAGGTATAATCTGGCCATAATGTTCTTTGTTTTTTAAGATTGCAAAGTCATACTGGCAAAATCGACCGGAATTGGTCAGTTGGAGATAATGTGCAAGTTGTTTTGTGGCTGCACCAGCTGGATAATTAGCCATAATCAGCGGTATATCCGAAACGTTCATTTGGTTAGGACTGAATCCCGTCAGCGCAAAAAGAGCATTTTTACACAATACCTAAAAACACACAAAATATAAAATCTTGCCACTTTTTTAAATTTACTTACTTTAAGAGAAATAACTAACATCTAACAGAGGGGAAAGGCTAGTGGAAGAATTCTATAAAACGCTATATACAAATAAACTTGACTTAAATCCAACAGAACATGCAGAACAAAAAATTATAAATCAAGGTAGGGATGGGAAAAACCTACCGGTTATAACCTAAAACCGGTTTTTTTACTTCGCAATAACCGGTTTTACCGGTTGTTTTTTGTCCCGGTTATAACCGGTTTTTCCTTTTTAAAGTAAAACCGGTTATTAGGTTTTTACGGTGATTAGGATTAGGTTAGGTATTATTTTGGACCCCAATCATAATTATTATTCTCAAGTAATTATTCCAAACAAAACCATAATTCAAATTTTATTTTATAAATACAGAAGCAAACTGAAAGAGCAAACTTACATCAGCCAGAAACAATTAAATTTTATTATAATATTTCGTTGAAAAGGTATTTGTAATCATAATATTTACATAAGAAGTGATCTGGTTGAAGTAGACGCAAACATCATCTATTTTTCACACTTAACTCTTGACATTGAAAGTGGGTGAATGACTTTTCCTGATTACCAAAAATAATGTTCTGACTATGAATATCGAATTACCGATTACGAATACGAATCTCCAAGGATTTCCCTATGTTTTCAAAACGATACACCCATACAGGAATTATTAAATGAGTTAAAATATACCTAATAATATACAAATATACAAACGTGTTAAAAGAAATACATGATAAATTTTTTTTGATGGTAGTAAAAATAAAAGATAAATTGCATTATCCAATTTATTTTTAAGTAAAATATTTATGTTGATATTATTTTTTTAAATCCCCTTTGAAAGAGTCAGGGAAATTTTTTATAAGTTGAAATGGTTGGGTTAAATTGTATATTATTGCAATATGTTTATATTAATCTTACGCTATATTATATTTAATAATAATCAATAAATATATAAGAATAATAAAATAATAAATAAATATAATAATTGCTGTAATAAAATGGTTTTATTAAAAATTTTGTTTTAGTTATATTGATATTGATATTCTTTCGATAGTACTAATTTTGATCATAATGATATCGAGTATCGAGTCGAGTGGAGTATGGCAAACTAAAGTGCATTTTAAATATAACATTGTAACCTATTGGATTAAAAAAACCGAAAACCGGTTTTTGGAAAAACCGGCTTTTTTAGCCGGTTATAACCGATAGGTTAAACCGTAAGCAAAAAAAAAGGTATAACCGAAAACCGGTGTTTTGTCAAAAACCGCTCTCCCTAAATCAAGGTTCCGAGGATATTCCTGATATATCAATGGATGAAATCTATCATGTTTTAAACAAAATAAAAAATAACAAAGTACCAGGAGAGGAGGGAGTAGTGGCAGACAAGCTAAAAATCGGAGGTTCTGCTCTCATCAGGGCAATGAAACACCTCTTCTTCAATGCTTATAGTCTGGGCTGATTATCAGAGAATAGGCCATTTTTGGGAAAAGTTATTTACTAGCAATTTTATTGCTGGAATCGAATCTTATGATGGTATATATTAATAATATAGGTATGCAAAGTCCGCAGATAGTGTGCTACTTTTTTATAAACAAAATGGCGCCCAAAAATCGTGTTTTTTTCAATTTTTGCTCTATAACTCCAAAGATTTTAATTTTACACCAAAAACGCCCAAATAAAAATGCACCGCAATTAAATTCTGCATAGAGACGTGTTTTTTCCGATTCACTTCGACGAAAACTTTCCCCGGAAAAAGCGGGTTTTCCAATAAAATCTTTAATTTCCAACTAAAATTTTAGATAAGTAGTTGCTAATCAATAATTAAATAACTTGGTAGTTAAAAGCCCTTTTTGTATAGATTATAATTCCAGAAGCCGATGGAAATTGAATGAACCGTTAAGCAACAATTGAATTGTTAATTAAAAATTTACGGTCGCTATAATGACGACAATAATTATGGTGCATAAGAATAACTATGTTTTTTTTATAAAAATACACTATACCTGTCTATTGTACTTTACAGAATTAAAATTGGAGTATATAAGCGGCCTCATGAATATTTTAAATTTATAAACAATTTTTTGGCTTAAAAACAAATAGAATATCTCAGGAAATGTTAAACTAAATTAAATTATGAAAACAGTATTCGAAAATCAGCGGCAGGACGCTTCTTCTAAAAGAAAAACGTTTAATTATGATGAGTAGTTTCTGAGTTACAACCGGTCAAAGTTGACCGGAATTTACGACAAAGATATAAACAATAGGATCATAAATTTCAAACCATCACCTTTTTATGTTTATCCTCTCTCTTCACACCAATTTTTATATCCTTAAAATACTCATACCATATATTATTATAATACAAACTATCGGTAATACGTGTGAAAATTTCCAAAAATAGCAAAATTCCAATAAAAAATTAGGTTGGAGAAAATGTAACACTCAAAGTTCAAAATCGGTATACGTTAAAAATATGCATTTTCTCGGCTTCCCATGGAGCAATTTCCTTCATTCTTTTTTGTTCCCAAGTAGCTCGCGTAGAGCCATCGAACTAACGCATTATTAAATGTCAAACTTGCTTTTGTTTTGTTGTAAAAAATTAATTTATTTATTATAACACAAAATTATAATTTGTTTAAATAAAAATTGTTAATAACTGTTAAAAACTGTTAAATAATTATACAGCTTTTAAATGAGAATATTTATGTTTTTAACTTTAAAAGGTACACTTGAAGTAAGTTTATCTAAAAGAAAGCCTACAACTGGAAAACGTAGGTAGTTTTCTGTTCTTATAAATAGATTAATCTATTATAACAAAACAAAAGCAAGTTTGATATTTAATAATGCGTTAGTTCGATGGCTCTACTCGAGTTATTAGGGAACAAAAAAAGAATGAAGGAAATTGCTCCATGGGAAGCCGAGAAAATGCATTTTTTTAACGTACACCGATTTTGAACTTTGAGGGTTACATTTTCTCCAACCTAATTTTTGATTGGAATTTTGCTATTTTTGGCAATTTTCACACGTATTATCGATAGTTTTTATTATAATAATATATGTTATAAGAATTTTAAAGATATGAAAATTGGTGTGGAGAAAGAGGACAAAACTAAAAAGGTGATGGTTTGAAAATTATGATCCTATTGTCTATATCTTTTCCGTAAATTCCGGTCAAATTTGACCGGTTGTATCTCAGGAACCACTCGTAATAATTAAGCATTTTTTCTTTTAAAAGAAGCGTCCTGCCGCTGATTTTCGAATGCCGTTTTCATAATTTAATTTAGTTTAATATTTCCCGAGATATTCTATTTGTTTATAAGCCAAAAAATTGTTTATAATTTTAAAAAATTCCTGAGGCCGCTTATATATTCCAATTTTAATTCTCTAAGGTACATTAGATAGGTATAGTGTTTTATGAAAAAATCATAGTTATCCTTATGCACCATAATTATTGTTGTTATTATAGCGACCGTAAATTTTTAATTAACAATTCAATTGTTGCTAAACTGTTCATTCAGTTTCCATCGGCTTCCGGAATTATAATCTATACGAAAAGGGCTTTTACATTACCAAGTTATTTAATTATTGATTAACAATTACTTATCTAAAATTTTAGTTGAAAATTAAAGATTTTGTTGGAAAAACCCGCTTTTCCGGGGAAAGTTTTCGTCGAAATGAATCGGGAAAAACAAGTCTCTATGCAGAATTTAATTGCGGTGAATTTTTATTTGAGTATTTTTGGTGTAAAGTTAAAATCCTTGGAGTTATAGAGCAAAAATTGAAAAAAACACGATTTTCGGGCGCCATTTTGTTTATAAAAAAAGTAGCACACTATCTGCGGACTTTGCATACCTATATTATTAATACATACAATAATAAGATTCGATTTCAGCAATAAAATTGCTGGTAAATAACTTTTCCTTGTATTTTGCTAATTAGCCCAGAGTATTAGGAAACCAAGCCATACCAGCTGAATGGAATAATTCGACAACGCTCCTCATAAATAAGAGAGGAGATCAAACAGACCTCGAAAACTATAGGCCAATCAGGCTTCTAAACTACCTGTATAAATTATTTGCTCGAATAATATCTGCCAGAACAGAGAACAAACTAGAAACATGAGAATCAAGAGAACAGGCAGGTTTCTGCCCTGGGTATGGTACAAATGACTATCTAACTTGTCTAAAGGTCCTAATCGAAAAAACAGTGGAGTAAAACCGGTCGCTAGTTCTAGTATTTGTTGATTAAAAACTCCTTTGACACTTTCGAGATGGTAGCCATCTTAAGAGCTTTGAGAGATTGTAGAATCGACTACCAACAATACGATATTCCAACAATATTCAATATATATATGGGTCATTCCATTTCAAATCACTCAATTTTGGAGCAAAAAAAATTTTGGACCTCCGATTTGTCTGAAAATTGGTATATAGCATCTGCGGGACGTACAAATAAGATATTTAAGGTCAAAAAATCTCCTTCTTCTTTTTTTCCCAAAATGTTATTTTATGCGATTTTACAGAGATTTGGTGTTTATTTATACAAATTTGCATTTTCTATCGTAAAGTATCAATAAAAAACATAATATTTTAATAGAAAGGACTCAAAAATGTCATTATATGGCATTATAACAAGTTACTTTGATTCAAAACAAGCTTTTGATCAAATTTTATAGTGTAGAAAACGTTAAAATACCGTTTTTTTACATTTTTCTCCATTCCCAAAATACATCATAATCGATTTGGCTGAAAATTTGCCCACAGATAGACAAAACATAGGACTTTAAGTGGTGAGAAGGATTTGAATTATATTACAATACCAAAAAAGTTACATGCAATATTATAGTCAAAAATATAGGCGTCTACTGTAAGTAAAATTAACTCGAAAATATCGACCTCACGACAAAAATTGTTAAAAAGAAATTGTAATAATTGTAAACACGATTTATTTGGAACAATTTCAGTTCCTACCATTTTTGTCGAAAAGTTAAAAATGGCGGAGATATTGAGCCAAACAGGTTCTGCTTTAAAATCAAGATGGCGGCTAACGTAATGAAGGAATTCATTCGTGATTTTAAATTTAGGCTACTATTGACTCCCTTAAAGATCAGAAAAATAAAATTTTGGGCAGTTCGGCATTCAAGGTCAAATGCTATCCCGACTGGACTAATATATACTTTTGAGTCTGATATTACTGCATGTAACTTTTTTGGTATTGTAATATAATTCAAATCCTTCTAATCACTTAAAGTTCTATCTTTTGGATATCTGTGGGCAAAGTTTTAGCTAAATTGATGATGATGTATTTTGGGAATGGAGGAAAATGTAAAAAACGGTATTTTACCGTTTTTTACACTATAAAATTTGATCAAAAACTTGTTTTAATTCAAAATAACTTGTTATAATGCCATATAATGACATTTTTGAGTCCTTTCTATTAAAATTTTATGTTTTTCATTGATACTTTACGACAGAAAATGCAAATTTGTTTAAATAAACACCAAATCACTGTAAAATCGCATAAAATCACATTTTGAGAAAAAAAGAAGAAGAAGATTTTTTGACCTTAAATATCTTATTTTTACGTCCCGCAGAAGCTATATACCAATTTTCAGACAAATCGGAGGTCCAAAATTTTTTGCCTGAGTGATTTGACATGGAATGTACCATATATATGCAAATGCCACAAGAGCAATAAACCACCACCCCCAAACTAAAAAAATAAAACTAAAAAGGGGAGTTAGACAAGTAGACAACATGACATCAAAACTATTCAATGACATAATGCAGCATGCATTCCAGATGTTAGAATGGGAAACAGAGGTTTAAATGTCGATGGCGAAAGGCTGCACCAGCTACGATTTACAGATGAAATAGTTCTAATAACCGACGACTTAAAGGAAGCCTACGAAATGCTGCAAGAACTAAAACGAGTTTCTCTAAAAGTAGGGTTGCTAGGGAGAAATTGGGGCAGTCGTTGCAATTTAGTGCCTAGCGGACCATTGAAACTAGAAAACTGTCATATCGAAACAGATGACAAATACATCTATCTGCGCCACTTTATAAAAATTGTACTTTGATTTTGCCAGTGGGTAAAATCTTCCTTGTCCTTAGTCAATGTAATTACTTTTGTTTATTGTTGACACTCAACAGATTGCAAAATAATTTTAAATAAAAAAAAAAAAAAAATCTGCGCCACGAAATACAAATAAGTAGAGACAACCAAACATGCGAATTATCTAGAAGAATAGCTTTAGGATGGGTAGCGTATGGCAAACTAAGAGACCTGTTCAAGGAAAACATCCCAATAAAGCTAAAAAGAAAAGCATTTAACGTAGAATGAAGTAAACACTTCTGTTGTATATAGGTATATTATAAATTTATTAAAAAATTTTTAAAATTCATCCACAAGGGAGTGGTTGTACAAAACGTTTTCGGTCAAACTGACCATCCTCAGTGTAAACCTGGAAATAAGTGAACCACTTAGATTGAAATGCAAAAGGGTGAAATTTTGATAGTTAAAAAAGAAAATGTGGTTACTTACGTCCAGTGTACAAGTAATTGAAACTAGCCACTTGAATAGGTGTAAAACCTCAAAATAACATTATTGCTACATTATGAGCTGTATAGTAATCGACAATAAGTCGATGTCTTAAGATTAAAAATGTATCACATGTGGATGTATGTCATCCTTGCTCGGAATTAGCACAAGGTTGTGATCAGGTGAGAGGTTAACAACCAACTGATTAGACAGATTGGTGCCTGAAAATTCATGACAAGATGTCAAAGAAGATAGGTGGATTTCTCAAATGTCAACCGAAAAATTTTTTACAATGTGCATTAATATTTAACTTAATTATTCAATTGTGAATATGCAACTATTAAATTTGTTTGATATGAATTCTAAATTGTAAATAAAGGTTAATAAGCTATAATGATATATTCATTAGTGCACCGTAAACAAAAGCAAAATTCTACTCATATGCTGTGACGTCATAGACTGTTTGTCTACTGTATAGGACTGATAATAATTAAATTAATTTGAGCAAAGTTATAATGAATGAATATTATTGAAAATTATATAGAAAATTTTTAAAAAATTTTTATCAAAATATGATATTTTAATAGAGTAGCAGCTGTAGAATTGGAAGAAATGCCAATAGGGAATGGTCGGTTGCATATGTTTCAGGGAACCAACGAATATAATGAGAAAATACCAATCTATAGATCTGTAATGTGAATTATTGGAGGTATTAAAGGAAATGATATAAAAAGAGGGAAGTGGAATTGAAAAAATGTATGTACATATCTTAATCAAGAAATCTTCTCTAAAAATATTTTTTTATGACTGAATGTAAAAAGTTTGTCCCATATAGAACTATTGAAAATCTAAATTTAGAAAAATTATTAAAAAAGGTGATAAGGTAAGTTGCCTATGTTCAGTGGACAAATAAATGAAATATAATTACTGTTTTGAAATTAAATTGTGTGAATTGTTAAATGGATAAAGACTGATATTAAATTAGGAAAACTGCGCTGAAAGAAATGTACATGTTTTGATCAAAGAAGAAAATTAATTTTGATTGTAAGCTCTAAATGTAAAAAGAATATGTCACATATTAAACTATTGAAATTCTAGATTGAATATTGTATTGACCAAAGTTGATATTAAGTAAATTTATTAAATGTTGATAGCTGAGATTTATTTTTTAATTTTAATCTAAATGAAAAATAGAGTGAATCAATTAAAATGTTGGAAATTCAACAAAATTTTTTTTTGGTTATTGTCTATATTAGAATGTCATATCCGAAAAGATCAAGGGTTCCATGGTGTGATTTTGATATAATGAGAAAATGATTTTGTTAAGTGAAAATAATTAAAGAATGAGATGGAAGAGATAGAGTCTTGACAGGAGCACAGAGTGAAAGAAACTGGAAGTACTAAAAGAATATTTGATTAGGTATAATGTTTGGGTTTTTTGTTTATTTTGGGTTTGTAGTGGTATGTATAGGAAAGAAGGCCAATGTGAAGGTGAATAAAAATATAGAATTATGGAAATAATTGTCTATGAATGGGGGTGAAATCACGGTTAAGAGAAAGTTGACGGTTAACACAGTTTGGACTTGTCCTTGCGTCCCTGACAATCTCTAAATCCTCATATAGGTCTAAACGAAGGGTATTCTTATCTTGGATGTTATGAATCAAAGTCACACCATCTGGGATGTTAAGGTGGTGTTTGTTGACTTTGAGATGGTGAGAGAAAGCTGATGTATTGTCACGTTTAGTGTGCTCTGCTGCTCTAGTAGACAGTGATCTATAGGTTCTTCCTACATAAGAGGCATCACAATCGGAACAAGATAATCTGTAAACACCACTACGATTCATAAAGTTGATTGGATCTTTAGTGTTAGATAATGTTTTGTTGAGAGTGTTATTGACTTTAAATGATATGTGGACATTGTCCGAAGAACAGAGAATGTGTTTGATCTTCTCAGATATGACAGTATTATGAAAAGGTAGGGACCTATAGATTGGTGTGATGACTGGGTTTGAATTGTAAGCTAGTTGCTGAAGACGATTGGATTCTCTTTTCCGGATGAGCTTGTCGATTATATTAGGGTTGTAATCATTGTTGACTGCTATTTGTTTGATTATATTAAGTTCCTTGTTAAATTCAGCTGTAGATAGAGGTAGTGTATGTAGTCTATGGATGAAACTCCTAAAATATTCGTTGGTTCCCTGAAACATATGCAACCGACCATTCCCTATTGGCATTTCTTCCAATTCTACAGCTGCTACTCTATTAAAATATCATATTTTGATAAAAATTTTTTAAAAATTTTCTATATAATTTTCAATAATATTCATTCATTATAACTTTGCTCAAATTAATTTAATTATTATCAGTCCTATACAGTAGACAAACAGTCTATGACGTCACAGCATATGAGTAGAATTTTGCTTTTGTTTACGGTGCACTAATGAATATATCATTATAGCTTATTAACCTTTATTTACAATTTAGAATTCATATCAAACAAATTTAATAGTTGCATATTCACAATTGAATAATTAAGTTAAATATTAATGCACATTGTAAAAAATTTTTCGGTTGACATTTGAGAAATCCACCTATCTTCTTTGACATCTTGTCATGAATTTTCAGGCACCAATCTGTCTAATCAGTTGGTTGTTAACCTCTCACCTGATCACAACCTTGTGCTAATTCCGAGCAAGGATGACATACATCCACATGTGATACATTTTTAATCTTAAGACATCGACTTATTGTCGATTACTATACAGCTCATAATGTAGCAATAATGTTATTTTGAGGTTTTACACCTATTCAAGTGGCTAGTTTCAATTACTTGTACACTGGACGTAAGTAACCACATTTTCTTTTTTAACTATCAAAATTTCACCCTTTTGCATTTCAATCTAAGTGGTTCACTTATTTCCAGGTTTACACTGAGGATGGTCAGTTTGACCGAAAACGTTTTGTACAACCACTCCCTTGTGGATGAATTTTAAAAATTTTTTAATAAATTTATAATATACCTATATACAACAGAAGTGTTTACTTCATTCTACGTTGTCTTAACAAAGGTATACAGCCAACTACAGGGTTTACCCTTTTAATGTTTTAATGTTTTAAAAGCATTTAACCAATGCGTCCTCCCGGTGATCAGTTAAGTGACATTTATTGATTTTTTAAAGCTGTTTAGACGCTGCGATAAATTGTTGCGATTGATTATAACTAAAACAACTCGATCGTTACAATAAATTGATGCAATCCGATACCAACTCCAATTCCGATAAATCGCTGCGATGTATCGTTTACACACAACAGTAACACAACACTGAAACAACTCATTAATATTGATAAATTGCTGCGATTTATTGCAGTGTCTAAAAGCTGCCTTATGGAGCAGAAACAATGACATTGACTAAAGCTTCAATAAAAAAATTACAAGTCGCACAACCAAAAAAGGAAAGATCCCTGCTTTGCCTAAGAGTTACTGCTGTCTTTGAGAGACAGAATATGAAATGATCAGTTACGGCGAAGAACTGGAGCGGAAGACATCAAAAAACGCATTACGAAGTTGAAGTGTAAATAGTTAGGACAATTCGCAAGACAGAGAGACAACAGATACACAAAGAAGATTTTAGAGTAGCAGCCAAGGGCAAACAAGCGAAGTCGTAAAAGACCACCTACTAGATGGACCGAAGACATTAAAAGAATAGCGACAAACTGGATTGTAGCTGCGCAGGACAGAGAAGGGTGGAGATATTTTGAGGAGGCCTATGTCCGACAGAGGACAAATTTGGCTGTGTGATGATGAAGAGAAAATTTACTTACTTGTCCTACACCTTCAGAACAGACACTATCTGTTAACATATTGAGGAATCCTGAACTAGGTAAAAATTCGTTCTTACTCAGTGACTCCAACGTAAAGCTACCAAGTAAATAATTTAGCGCCAGAGCTCTCACTAACGGACTAAATAAATGATTCATGTAGGCTATGGGTGCTAAACTGATATGGTGTGCTATTTTGGCATTATATTCTGGTCTCATTGAAGCCATGACGTAAAAAGAGGTAGTACCTACAGGTTAATTACAAAATTTATTTTTAATAGATCAATAAAACTAAAATATATTCACTAAGTATGTATCTAAATGAACAACAATTAATACTGTACCTTGGGAGTGTCCTACATGATACAATTTAGTAACTCCAGTTATCTCAATAATAAAATCAATCATTGCTGGTATATCAGTAGTACCTATTTGATGCCAACTGAATTGCCAAAACTGCGGGTCTTTATCTGGATTCCATTGAGTATGGTTCCTTGAATAAAAGTTGCCCCTGCAATTGCCTAACCAAACGTCATAACCTTCATCGGCCAGGATATAGGCCAAACCTCTTTTGGAACCCATCAGTACCCAATCATCGGAAGATGCAAGAAAGCCATGTTGTATATATACTACCTTATTAAGTTTTTTGCCACTTTTTCCATAAGGTATTCTATAAAGAGACAAAAAGAAAAGTCTTGAATCAGTGTGTGTTGTCAGTACTTACATATTATAGTTCAGAAACTTTAATCAAGATAATAATAAATAAAATTTGTGGTACACAAAGAGTCATGGAACGCTCGATGTTAGGCATTTCTCGTAGGGATCGGATTACGAACAAGAAAATGAGACGGAGGACATGAGTGAAAGATGCCATAAAAAGAATTATAACCCTTCTGGGTCATAATTCTTTTTATCCTCATCTTTTTTCTCTTTACTCCCAATTCCCATCAAGTGGAACTGGGCTGGGCAGGGCACATAGCTAGAATGTCGGACAATATATCGGCACAGCGAATAATAGCACTGACGACCAAAACAAGAAGCACGTCGGAGTAGAGGTCGTCCGCCAATAAGATGGCCTGATGACATAAAACGGATCGACAAAGATTGGATGCAAACAGCACAAAACAGGAATACATGAAAAATACTGAGGGAGGCCTATATCCAGCAGTGAATGGATCCGGGTTGAATTATGATGATGATTCTATAAAAAAATCATGGCGTTAGCGTAAAGGCACGTATACATATGCGCTCCGCTCGGTGTGCGAGCCGCTCGCGCGCAGCATGTTCGTCAGATTAGTACGTGATTTCAAGTGGCGCACAAACGGCACGCACACGGCGCACCACGATCTAACTTCTGTCGGTTTTTCAACAAACGCTTTGATGGTTCGCAATACGTATTTGGACGGGTTTATGAGTGGTTTGTTGGTTTTGGCGCGCCTGAGTTGAATATTTGTTAGTAATGGAGTGGTCGGAACTGTCGGAAGGAAATATGAAACTTATTGCTATTAAAAAAGGTCATTTCATTATCCTCTTCTTACCGGCGTGACAAAATAAGATTTTCTATTTTATTTGGGCATAAGCCACAATTCGAGTTTGAAATCAGGTTTACTTGACGTTTCGACTTTCACTTCGGAAATCGTTATCAATATCAAAAAAACATTTACAAATTAATAATTTAACTTTGTTTCTGGTGAAGCAACGCAGTTGGAACAAGCAGGTATATTACAATTTTGTCACCCGAAAGCGAAAATGGTAACGCACAACTTTGAAGAGCCTATAGTTATCTAACTTCGCTTCTGGTGAAGCAACAGAGTTGGAACAAGCAGATATATAATAATTGGGTCACCAGAAAGCGGAAAAGGTAACGCACAACTTGGAAGAACCTAAAGTTTTCTAACTTCGTTTCTGGTGAAGCAACGGAGTTGAAACAAGCAGATATTATTACAGTTGTGTAACCGGAAAGCGAAAAAGGTAAAGCACAGCTTGAAAGCTCCCTATAGTTTTCTAACTTCATTTCTGGTGAAGCAACGCAGTTGAAACAAGCAGATATATTACAACTGTGTCACCGGAAAGCGCAAAAGGTAAAGCACAGCTTGAAAGAACCTATAGTTTTCTAACTTCGTTTCTGGTGAAGCAACGCAGTTGAAACAAGCAGATATATTACACTTGTGTCATCGGAAAGCGAAAAAGGTAACGCACAACTTGAAAGAGCCGTAAGAGCAGTAAACCTGACGAGGTATTGGTTGACAAACCAATTGTAGATGAAATAGTTATTCAACCAATGCCTCGTCAGGTTCACTGCCCTTACGGTGCCGTTAATTATCGCCCGTGTGGCCTTTTGCTTAAAATTCGAGAATTTTTACGATTTTATATCAGAAAAGCAGAAACGCGAAAGGGTTGACTTTATTGGAAGATGATAGTTCATTGGATTACATGAAATCAACTTTAACTTAAGAATATCCGAAAATCAAAAGAAAGAAAATCAGTAAATATCAGAAAAATCATAAATTATTACAGTGAAATCTTCTGTTAGTGATCCCATAAAAAACCTCATGATACGATTCCGACAAGGTAAACATTTGGTCTTTCATTTAGTTTACTCTCAAAATCAACACGAAACATTTGAAATATTTTATTAGAGGTATTTTTACTGTTTATTTGGAATGTCAAATAAACTTGATTCAAACTCAAATTGTGGCTTATTTCACATAAAACAATAAATTGCATAAGATGCCAGAAGAAAATAGTTTTAGAACAATACCAAAATAAGATGTAGTAGAAGTACAGGACAGAGACATGATTATCTACAATTACTAAATGTTCTTAAGTTTCCTCTGGATCTCGGAAGGTTCGTCAAAATGAAAAATTTTAACGAACATTAACCGCGCCACGAAGGCGCTGCGCTCACACGGCGCGGAGTTCGCGGCGCGGATATCTATCTCCGCTATTATCAATTACATGTATAAATAACGAAAAAACGACTTACAGAAGTTTTAGAATAAAATATACACTAGTGGCCAAAATTCTGGAAACTTTACAAAAATTATTGTCTTACCAGCAATATTCGTCTGATGATTGTGATTCATAGAGTTTATCAATTGGGTTTTATCAGAAATAGGTTTTCTGGCTTCCATGCAGGTAGACCGTGGCTCGAATCTCAGTACCGGCGAGAACAGCTAGAGATATTTGATGTCTATAGGTCCCAGGTCAACTTAACCTGAATAAAATGATTTACTTGGGTAAACCCAGGGGTAATAATGGGCAGTTGGTACCGCGGGGAAAAGATCACAACCACTTGCACACTGGGCGAAAAAAATAGATGAGGCAAGTAAATATTATGTAAGATGTGACAATACGAAAGACCCAGTGATAACAACATAAAAGACAAGTGAATTGCCTATAGACCTAATGGTAAACGTTGTCAGGCTAACTTGATTACATCTAGAGACATTTGCATATTGTTTATAGTCTTGAAAGTAAAGTACAACAAGATTTATTGTCCAGAAAATCGGTAGTGGTAAATGTACATACAGTGATGAGTGCGCCAATTACCGGCAAAATAACGCAAAAGATGGAAAACATAATAAATTGTGAAATAAAAAGAGATGAAACTAGTAGAGATGGAAATTATCGATATAAACGTATAAATTAACATTAGATACATTACATAGTTTCCCACTTTTATACGTCTGTGACAGGAGTATTTTAAAAAGTTTTACTGTCACAGTGACAGTTGTCACACTCTTCCGATACGTCTAAAAGTGGGAAACTACGTACCTAATGTAATGTTATTTTTTACGTTTATATCAATAATTTCCACATCTACTAGTTTCATCCCTTTTTACGTCACAATGTATTATGTTTTCCATATTTTGCGTTATTTTGCCGGTTATTAGCGCTCTCATCACTGTATATAAATGTATGCCAGTTTCTGCATCGTTTCTCATCAAAAGTGTTCAACGCCTTGCTGCTCATTAAATAGGAGGCACATACAATCCAAAATGGACTCCAATATAACAGAAATGAAATCCATAAAGATAATAGGAAGCAAAGTGGGTTGCAACTCCAGTTACTCAGACCGTTGGGGAAGAAAATTAACCATTATAATTTTTGAAAAATTAGTCCTCTTCCTAAAGTTCTATCTTAATTTATTTTTTGAAGTTATACTTCTTTAGGCGCGATTGAGAGTAAAATTTCATAATACTGCGCGCTTGCGCACACAGACAGTATGGCGTTTAGTTGCTAAATCTTTCTAGTTATGTATAAATATATCAGTGCAAGAAAAGGTGTGAAGAGGATATATTAGTGTTTTTAGTAAATATATTTAATTTAATTTTTGTGTCTTTGTTGTCTTTTTCCTCAGGAGTAAGATGAGTATTATTAAAACATTTTATTGTATATTTATTATACTTCACCTTGTCTGTTTGTTACCGTGAATTGTCATTAGGTACGTCCGAACCGATACAGACACAGTCCTCGTAGCGCATTTGGTGTAGCATTCGTCCAGAGATCGAGAGGTCTTGAGTTCGAATCCAGTGCAATCCTATACTTTTTTTTATTTTTTTGAAAGCAGTATGCACAAAATTAGTTTGGTGTTTAAAAAAAAATAAAACAAACTGTTTAAAGTATATTTATTTTTAAGAAATCATATAATAGAAGCATAACTTCTTAAGTGCGTACAAAGTACACACATATTCTTTTTTATTTCATTTGTTTCAGAAATTTTGGAAATAAGCTCTTCTATGTCTGAAGATAAAAGCATATGAACAATACCTGTTAACGGTAATGACATAAGGAGCGCAGACATCATCAGACAAGGAATCAAGGTCATATACATAATATAGTCCTGGATCCTGCGTACCAAAAAAAGTTTATTAATAGCAACCTGAAAATTTCTTAATAGCTTAACGGTGTCTAGTCGAACACACTTTGATGAAGGGGAACACCAGAACTGGGAAATTATAATTGTGGAACGTGAGTTTAATTGTGGAACATGTCATCTTGATAAGTTTATGATTGCAAAAACAAGCAGGTTGTTTTTAAGTTTATTCAATAGCAAACTTTATACAGTGTTACCCCCCTTATTAACTTATTTATTTTTAGCACATAAGCAAAACTCTCGGACAGGTCGATTTTTAAAATAATCATAGTATATTATAGCATCAATGTTTCGAACTTTCTGCGATCCCTCTTCAGGTGACAGGAACAACTTTGATTTTTTTTAAATAGGAAAGTACATCATGTGATACCTCATTTAAAAGCATTTGAAATAGTGATTACAAAAATGTATAATACTTTAATCCTTTTTAAGGGCGTAGACGCAAAATTTCGTTCGAGTTATTTTTAAACGCATATATTTTTTTCGAATCCTGAGAAAACTAATAAATATTTTTGAACAATTTAAACGCAGAATAAAAGATTACATTATTATCTAGAGTTGAACGTCTTTTAGAATAAACAAAAAGTTTCTTTTGAATGATATATTTGAAATTAAATATCAGACTAAATTTTATCTTTTTTTCAACCCTGTGACTTATTAAAATATTCATTATAGAAGTTCTCAGGGACATTTGACCCTCGATAATACTATAATATTTCATTCTGGCTTTAAATTTTTCAAAAATACGTGTTAGATTTTTCAGGTTTCGAAAAAAATAAATGCGTTTAAAAATAATTCGAACAAAATTTTGCGCCTACGCTCTTAAAAAGGATTAAAGTATTATACATTTTTGTAATAAGTATTTCAAAAGCATTTAAATGAGGTGTCACATGATGTACTTCCCCATTTAAAAAAATCAAAGTCGTGCCTGTCACCTGAAGAGGGATAGTGCAAAGTTCAAAACATTGATGCTATAACTTACTATGACTATTTTAAAAATCGACCTGTCCGAGCATTTCGCTTATGTGCTAAAAATAAATAAAGGGGGGTAACACTTATTCCAGCACACCGTACTTATCATACAGTGTGTCAATTTTAAAACTTACAGTGGGCTATATCTCACGAACAAAAGCTGATATCAAAAAATGCTTGAAACCGTTTCTAGGGTAGTAAGGGGGAACTAATATGACATGAAAGAGAACTTACCCTCATCAACCCTCTAGGACCCACCCACCGCAACCAAAAAAGTTTAAATTGCAAACCCCTACTTGTGATACATCATTGAAAAGACTATAAAAAATTCTATCCAATGGTATAAATAATAATTATACAGGGTGAAGCAATAATTGGGAAACTTTGGCTTAAACGAAAAATTTAATAAGGTTTTTGTTGAACTACAAATTTGTTAAAAATGTCAATTAAATAAATGTTCAAAGTGGCTTTCGTTGTTTTGTAAACAATAATACAAATTCTGCACGAACTTTGGTCAATGTTGATCTTGTAATAGCGCGACATGCTTGCGTAATTTTTCTCGCAATTCCTCATGTGACGCAGGTTGAGTTTTATAAACAACTGACTTGAGGTAACCCCAATGAAAAAAGTCAGGTGGCGGTAAGTCTGGTGATCTCGGTGGCCACTCAATAGGACCTCTTCTTCCAATACATTTGTTATGATAATTAGTATCTAACCAGTGCTTAAATGGAGCTGCATAGTGAGGAGGTGCTCCATCTTGTTGGAAGTGCAGCAAATATTCATCTAGTCTAGAGCTAGGTTGCCTTGGTCGTCCCTTTGGTTCTCTAGTTCATGCACAATTAAAGGTTCGATGGTGTTTTCCAGCATATCGAGATAAGTGTCGCCAATAAATATAGCATCGCCTAATATTCCTGCCCAAACATTCAGTTTTTCAGGATATTGAGTGTGACCTTCTCTAAATCGATGCGGGTTCGCATCGCTCCAGTACCGACAGTTTTGTTTATTTACATTATCCTTCAGCGTAAAAGTACATTCATCAGTTAAACAAATATTTTTTAACAATCTCGGTTCAACGCGAATTCTTTCAGTCATGAGTTCACAAAACTCAATTTGTCGGTCTGGACCATCATCGCCTAGATCTTGAAGAATTTTTGTTTTGTACGGGTGAAACTTATGTAATTTCAACACCTTTCTAACCGACTCATGTGAAAGTCCTGTCATTGCAGATACTTGACGTGTTGATGCAGTAGGCTCTATTGCAAAATTTCCAAGGACCTCAATTTGGGATGCTTCATTTAGTAATCTTGGGGGATCGTACAAATGATGAAAACTAATGACATTTAAAGGTCTCAAGTAAACCAAAAATTATTGTATCTGACAGAAACCAAAAAACAGGTGTTTTTAACTTGTTTTGCAAAAACGGCAAATTAAGTTTTTATACAAAAAAAAAGAATGTGTGTACTTTGTACGCACGTAAGAAATTATACTTCTATTATATCATTTCAACGAAATCAATATACTTTAAACAGTTTCTCTACTAGTTTCCAAAAATTTTTATTAAAACAATACCAAAAATTAAAAAAATAAAAGAATCAAACACACACAAACAAATTGAAAAATGCCACAAATGATTTTTGAATAATAATTTTTGCCAAAAATTTTAATTAAATACGTATTTTCTGAAAAAAATTATATAATAATATACTTACAATCATAAAATCTATAAAAAAAATAAAAAAATAACAACTTGCTTGGGGCTTGAACCCACTTCACGTCAACCGCGCCGTACGAGAGTTGAAGCGATTTCCGACTACACCACATTCGCGTATACGTCATGTGGGAATATACACAACCTAAACGTTTACACCATAAACTTTTTGACATTTTGTTTATTTATATGAATCAAATTATTAGTTTGATTTTTGTCGAATTAAAATACAACAAAATATAGAGTAAGAAAACGATATATTAGATGAAGATTTGTAGAAAGTTTGTTCGTAATCAGATTATGTAAATTAAAGCATTGCCTACTAATAGGCAACTGCATTATTTTTTTACATTTTCCAAATAGATAGGTATGAAGATAATTTTTTATTAGAATACAACTGAAACATTTAGAATTACGTACCTGCGGATTTTCAAAACTATTTAAAAAGTCACTATAATTATAAATTTGATTTTATTTCTGTCCTCACAACAATAAAAACTAATATATACAATATTTTTGTTTACCGATAACTTCTATATTGAACAATTATTGACAGATCATTTCAACACCCAATCAGAGCCCTTATAACGACTAATACCATAATACTGTCGGTGTGCGCATGCGCGCAGATCAATAAAATTTTACCCTCAATGAAATCGCTCCTAAAGAAGTATAACTTCAAAAATGTACCGACGAACGTTTGTCATTCACAATAATAGTCCGGGAGATAGCATTACAAATATAAAAGTCATAGTAAGCCGGCTGATATTAACACACTGTATAATTATTATTTATACCATTGGATAGAATTTTTTATAGTCTTTTAAATGATGTATCACAAGTAGGGGTTTGCAGTTTAAAATTTTTTAGTTGTGGTGGGTGGGGCCTAGGGGATTGATGGGAATGAGTTATCTTTCATGTCATTTTAGTTCCCCCGTACTTTCCTAGAAACGGTTTCAAGCATATTTCGATACGAGCTTTTGTTCGTGAGATATAGCCCATTATAAATTTTAAAATTGACACACTGTATATGAAAAAATGTATGTCCGACAAATATGTTGGGTATTTTAATAAGTCCGACACGTAGAACATGCCAAATGACAGGAATTATGTTCATGGTAAATACAAGTCTGATTTTTGCATGAGAGTTTAACGAAAGGTTAAAACATCAATTTGAAGTTCTGTCCGACAAAATACATGGGCTATTTTCGTAGTCGGACGTTCGAAACCTGTAACCTGTTCCACAAAAAACTTCCCCTGTTCCAGTGTGCCCGTACATCAAAGTTTGTCCTACTAGACACCATTAAGCTATTAACAAATTATCAGCTTGCTATTAGTAAACTTTTTTTGGTACGCTGCGCTGGAACCAGGCCTAATATTAAAACAATGTAAATACAATGAAATGGAGATAAGCAGGTCGTGTGGCGAGAACATCAAACAAGTGATGACGTAAAAAAAACTGCTGGGAGTTTGATGATGGTAGCCAACAATCGATAGGCAAAGAGGAGTTTGGAAGAGGCCAATGTTTAAAAGTCGACAGTAACGGCTACATTATGATGCAAAAAAAGAGCGTAAAAGCTGAATATTGTATGACATAATAATAATAAATTAATCCTGAATCAGATCCAAATTTAAACGGATTTAAAACAGTTGGCGGTGAATACACTCAACTAAACTTATATTTTGGGGTCACTATGTATTTGAAACGTGCAACTTTTGGAATCTAGGGGTGTAATTATTTTAGTTGAAACGATAAGAAGAAGAGTTGCTGTGCCGAAGGAATATATAAACCGGGAGATATTAACAGAACTTCAACCACGATTTTCTCAGTCCTGCCTTTTGCAATACTGAAAGGTTAGAAAAGGTACTTACAATTTATGGAAACATCCACGGGTTTCCTGTGACATTTTCCTACGAAAATTAAATTTTCCATGAGAAAAAAATGGGGAGTTGCGATGAATTTCTAAGTCCTGCCATATCCATAGAATGACAGGATACTATCAATTTTATGAACAAAATTTTTTGGGCAGGAGGGTTGCAAAAGGACTAAGAGTGTATATGGATATACGAATATGTAAGGAAAATAATGAAATTTTCATAATTTTCTGAGTCCTGCCAACTTTATAAATTAAACATAATTATTTGAAAATGATCGAAAAAAATGTTGGCATGACGTCTCCTAATGTTTAACTGCACTTTGAAAAGCCCTTGGAACTGCCCTTGGAAAATTTTGTGGAAAATTTTCACCCTGGTTCCGTGATTTTCTGAGTCATAAAATAAATTGTATTATAGAATAAATAATTTAAGTAGACATTATTCAACATGGCAGGATGTTTAGTTACATCTTTTTTACTACACATAGTTAAAAATATGTAAGAAAATTCGTGGAAAGTTACACGATTTTCTGAGTCATGCCATTTTGGACATATCTCAAGAATGTTAATATAAAGCTATTTACAAAGAGGCAGGATGGTTGTGTAGTTATTTCGTATATAAAAATAAAATTTTAAGTCCGTAAAATTATTGCAGGTTGTTATACAAACATATTCATATCACCACAATTTTCTGAGTCATGCCATGTCAAGTATGCTTAAAAAACACTAATCTAAAACCGTTTACAACGTGGCAGGATAACCGCAAAGGTATTTAAGACAAAAATTAATTTTTATAATATCGTTGAAAGAATCCTACGGTATTAAAATTTAATACCGTATATACCGTAATATTAGTATTATTTTCCTGAGGAATGTCTCAGATTTTTACACATCTTTCAAATCTAATACCAAACTGTAACCTATTTACATTAAGCGATTAGATCATATTTGTATCTAAGTAAACGTAATAAAAGTAATAGGAAGAAAATCAATAATTTTATCAATAATCAACAATTGGTTATAGTAGGGATTGACCTATAATACAGGGTGTCCAGAAATTTTTCTAACAATCGAAGACCGGAGATTTCTCAGATAATTTTAAGAAAATTTAACTCTATTCACCTCGTCCGACAATGCTTCCCAAGGAAGCTAGAGCTCTTTAAAGATGGCGTATTCTAATTAGTTTTTTTTGAAGTTATACTTCTTTACGCGCGATATGAGGGTAAATTTTAATATGTAAAAAACCTTTGATCCCGGCGCAGTCGCATTACAACTTTGTTCTGATTGGATGTTCAAATGACATGACAAAAATTATCCAATATGGCAGCTGTGGGAGTGTGGTTTGGTTATGTATGGTTGTTGCGTTTTAAAATTTGTAGGAAGCGAAACAACAAACAAAAAGTTAGTTAATGGTTATACTGCCTTTTTAAATAGTTTTTATATTATATTTTTGGACTTATTAACATAGAAGAGATGATTGATATGAAGAGATGTGAAAGCCCATCAAACTGTGACTAGTATGAGTGCCGCAAAATTACTGATAAAAAACCTATTAGCTCGAAGGCGTAGAGAACTGTGGATAACAACAATCAACCGGGACGATCTACGATCTCGCTTATTCAAAGCTAAAGAATCTTACACTGGTAAGTGTTTTAAAAATAGTTGATCAAATTTTGTTATGATATTTGAACATAGCCACTTTGCCCGATGCAAGTGATTGCGAAATTTATTAGTCGTTATACGGGCTCTGATTGGGTGTTGAAATGATCTGTCAATAATAAATAATTGTTCAATATGAAGGTAAACAAAAGTATAATATATTAGTTTTATTGTTGTGAGGACAGAAACAAAAAAGTTTATAATTGTAGTGATTTTTAAATAGTTTTTAAAGCAATAGGTACGTAATAATTGTAAATGTATCATAGGTTTGAACCTATTTGAACCTACCAAAATACATAGTATGTAATACTTTTATTTACATAATTACATAAATTTCTATCAATATTCACCTAATATATTGTTTTCTTACTCTATGTTTTGTTGTGTTTTTTCAATTCTAAATCATTTCAATTCAAAATCAAAATAATTTGATTTACATAATTCAAAAATGTCAAAAGTTTAATCCGTTTAGTTAGTCGATCTTCGCACATAATGACACACTGTCTCCGTGACGAAGCGCTTAATGCGAGTGAACCCCAATACAACGTCAATACCAGCCGCGCTGGTAAGTTGGTTCAAATCCCAATAGAAACTTTTATTTTTTTATTTTTTTTATACATTTTATGATTGTAAGTGTATTTATTATATAATTTTATTTTCAGAGAATACGTATTTAGTTAAAAAAAATTCCGACAATTAATGTTCAGAAATCATTTGTGGCATTTTTAATGTGTTTGTGTGTGTTTTATTCTTTTATTATTTTAATTTTTGGCACTGTTTTAATAAAAATGTTTGAGAAGTAGTAAGTATAAATATTTAAATAAAATATAAATAAAAAGTATATTAATTTCGTTTATAATCATATAATCATATAATAGAAGTATAACTTCTTACGTGCGTACAAAGTACACACACATCCTCTTTTTTAATAGCTCCAGAACACTTCTATTTAGAAAAACGAAAACTGGTACACCTATTTATCTTCCAGAGATATATCGATTCCATCATTTGTAAATTTTTAGTACCGGTCATAGGCGTCCGTTTAGGATAGGGAAACAGATATTTTATCGAATAACTTTTCTGTGTTTAACTTTTAAGCATTTTTGACACTGGAATATTAAACTATGGGGTATTCTTGTACTAACACGTACTCTTGTACTAAAACATGTTCTAGAAAAAACGATTTTAAAAATTTTTTCGGTTTTTGAATTTGAAAAAAAAAATAAAAAAAAACTATTTAGAAAAACGAAAACTGGTACGTTTATTTCTCTTCCAGAGATGAATATTTTAACAATTGTCAATTTCTAGTATCGGTCTTAGGCGTCCGTCTTGGGTAGATCAACGAAATTTCATAACTTGCTTTAATTTTTAAGCATTTTGACAGTAGGGTATTAAATTATGAGGTATTCTAGTACTAAATGTTACTCTTGCTTTAAGTCGGTAAATACACCGTTTTTTTATTTTTTTCAAATTTTTCTTAAATTCAAAATACGAAAAATTTTGAAATTGATTTTTCTAGAAAACGGTGCATCCTACCGACTACCGCAAGGGTACCGTTTAGTACTAGAATACCTCACAATTTAATAATATAGTGTCAAAAATGCTTAAAAGTTAGAGACAAACAAGTTATGCGATAAAATAACCGTTGCCCTACCCAAAACGGACTCCCATGACCGGTACTAGAGATTCGCAATTGATGGAATCGATTTATATCTGGAAGATAAAAAGACAGACCAGTTTTGTCTATCGAAATGGAAGCGTTCTGGAGATAAAATCTAATTACAAGGCGCCATCTTCAAATAGCTCTAGCTCCCTTAGGAAACATTTTTGGTTTATGTGAGTTGTGTTAAATTGTCTTAAAATTATCTTAGGAATCGTAAAATTATATACAGGGTGTTCCATTAAAAAAACATAAGTTTGTGTCACCCTGTCAATACGGGTAGCCCTGTATATTAGAAAATATTTTTAAATTATGATCCTCTCTTTGCCCCACGTTTTATCTAAATAACTTTTTTTCGTATCTCTTACGACAAACGAGTAATTGAGTAATTGGTAAAAGGCGTAAGCCCCCAAAAAATATAATAAAACCAAAAAATAACACATAAAAACTCGAGCAACAAGTCATTGGGCAGAGCTCAATAGGGCTCAGCACAATGACTTGGGGCCCAAGCAAGCAATTTTAGTTACCGCGTATAAGTAAGTAAGATGATAAAGGCATAGAGCGCCTCACGCTGGCCTAGTTTTTTGCATTCGATTAGGGTACTACATGGAATCTTGTTACCCAGGATTCCATTGTGAAGAGCATTTGGCTACGATAGTTGTGCCCTCATCGCGCATCAGCGTGCTATGGGGGGGAAAGGGATGGCCTGGGGCATTGGAGCGAGGTGGGGTGATCCCTGTTTATACTCGGGTCAAAACACCTCGCCCCAATGAATTGTTACACCCGAATGTACTCTTTCGAGAGGGTGGACATTCCCACAGGTCGGGTTGAATCAAATTGCTTGCTTGCTTGCTTATATAGACTTATATTAAGAATCTTGTAACATATGCAAAATGGCATGACTCAGAACATCGTGGAATTTTTTACGAATTTTCTTACAAATCTAGGACTCCTGCCGTCTTACAAGAACCGTTTAACGTTCCGGCTGAGTACCGAAAAAGTATTGATTGCATTTGGGTATTATAACTTTTTAAAGGCAGGACTCAGAAAATCACGGAATCAGGGTAAAAATTTTGCGCATAATTTGGCAACATTTTTTTTTTATCATTTTGAAATAAATATGTTTAATTTATTTAGTGGGCAGGACCCAGAAAATCATGAAAATTTCATTATTTTCCTTACATGTTTGTATACATATTATGTACTCCGTTAGCCCGTTTGCAACCCTCCTGCCCAAACAATTTTCTTCATAAAATCCATAGTATCCTGTCATTCTACGGATATGGCAGGACTCAGAAATTCATCGCAAAACCCTATTTTTATTTTTTGCGAAAATCTAATTTTTACAGGAAAATGTCACAGGAAATTTGTGGATATTTCCACAAATTGTAAGCACCACGTCTACCCTTCCACTATTGCAAAAGGCAGGACTTAAAAATCGTGGCTGAACTTCTGTATAATATCTCCCGGTCTAATAGGAGGAAGTAGTTACGGGATGCCGAGCTAACAAGGCAGCACAATATTAATCACGTAAAACTGGAACATTGGATATTGGAAAAGTGTGCTATTTTCCAACGAAAGTAGGATGGGTAAAATCAGATAATTAACGAATTCGTGTACTCAGAGGGCGAGGAAGACAAGCAAGAACGGAAACTGACAGATTTGCTCCTAAATATAAAAGAGGAAGAGTCATGTTCTAGGGAGAAATTATGATCGGAAAAAAAATCCTTTAATTTTCATCCAACCAACTTTAATTGCTCGCAGGTATGTCGATTTATTTCTATAACCTGTAATTATGCTCCGGAGAGGTGCTTCTTCTTCTTCCTTCTTCTTCTTCTTCTTCTTCTTCTTCTTCTTCTTCTTTTTATATAGACATTACTCTGTCTGTTTTTCAATGTGCCTCCAGTAAGTTGTCATTCCATCTTTTTCGTGGCCTTCCCATTGATCGTCTTTCTATTGGGGAACCGTCTCTCGCCGTTCTTACTACTCTATTTGTCGTCATTCGGCTTATGTGGTCGTTCCATTCTACTCTTCTGCTTTTCACCCAGTTATTAATGTTGTCCACCTTGCATCTCCTTCGTATATCTGCATTTCTAGCTCTATCCCACAGCGTCTTACCATCGATTTTTCGCAATGTTTTCATCTCTGCTGTTTCTAGCATTCTTTTTGTCCTTTCTGTATCAGGTCGTGTTTCTGCCGCGTATGTCATTATTGGTCTGATGACTGTTTTGTAAATTCTACCTTTCACTTCTTTCCCGATGTTTTTATTTCTCCATATTGTTTCATTCAGGCAACCTGCGGCTCTATTTGCTTTATTCACCTGATCTTCCACTTCTGTTTCGAGCTTTCCGTAGCTGCATAGTGTGATGCCTAGATATTTAAACTCCATAACTTGTTCTATTATTTGACCCTCCAGCTCTAATTTACACCTTATTAGATCTGCTGTTATAACCATGCATTTAGTCTTTTTTGGGAAAATTAACATGTTAAATTTTCTAGCGGTTATATTAAATTTGTGCAGCATAAGTTGTAAATCATCTTCACTTTGAGAGATTAGTATTGCGTCGTCTGCATATTTTAAGTTGTTTTTCTCCCATTTGGTATCCTTTTTTTGTTCTTACTTTTTTTTATTTATTATTTCGTCCATGATCAGGTTGAATAACAGAGGACTTAGGGAATCTCCCTGTCTTATCCCATTGCCAGCTTCAATTGGGCCAGTTAGTTCCTCATCTACTTTTACTTTTATTGTGTTGTTCTGATATATATTTTCGATCGTTTTAATTATTGCTGGAGGTACCTCTCTTGCATACAATAAATGGATAACGTCCTTTAATTTGACCCTGTCAAATGCCTTCTTAAGGTCCACGAAACATAAGTATGCCGGTTTGTTGTATTCTAACGAGAGGTGCATGGAAGAAAAATAAATTTAGTTTTAATTCGCTTAAAATGATAAAAAATATCAGATGATTCCTTGTAAGTTTGGTTGAGTGTATTAAAACATAAATACAATGAAATGGAGATAAGCAGTAAAAGAGAGTAAATGTGAAAAGAAGAAGGAAGACGGAAAACCATAAAACTGTATTCTATATGGGAGCGCTCACCCCGCGAATTTATAAAGGTTGTCAAGTCTACGTTGAATTACTAAATAAGAAATTTTCTTCAAATACGAACCACAATAAATAATAAAAATGTAATCCAAAAAACCGAGTCAATTTATCCATCTAGATCGCAGCAATATAATATTGGCCCTAGACCTAGGTACACCAAGCCCGCCGCGTCCCTGTAGCGGCACCCTTATTACCTCCATACCCCAACCACAGTATAAAGAGGGACAGTAGAACCACTCTCCGAAAAATTGGAAGTAAAATCTGTAGTCGCGCATGGCGACCGCGCAATGTTCTTAGTCGCTTTTGCCCCATTCTCGCATTGCTAGTCGCATAGAAACGTACGGGTTTTAACAGGGAAAACCCGCATCCACCACTGGTGAACTACCAATTGCGTACTGCCGGTATTACTTCTCGAGATCAAAGCGCCGGCAGAGGAGTGGTTTTACTGTGGAACCTCTATATACTCTGCCCCAACCCAAAACTGGATTAACATACACAAGCTGCATCAAAAAATATAGCTACAAATTGTATCTATTCATATCTAAATCAACAAAACATCTACCTGTAACAACAAAATTTATTTCTTTAACAAACTTTGGAAAAACAGCAAAAAACTATAAATGAACTTACACAAGAAATCAGAAAACTAAGAGAAAAACTCAAACATGCAATCTCTCTGAAAACAAATGGATGAATTACTTAATGTAGGACTCTGGAACGCAAATGGAGTAGCAAATCATAAAAGCGAATTGCAATATTTCATGGTAGAGAACAATATTGACATAATAATCACAACCTGACGCTGAAAGGCATGCTAGAGCAGGTTCAACCGTTATTATTCGAAAAGGGATTAAGCACCACCTTGGTAATTACCCCAGGTTGTGGGTGAAAAAACGTGATATAATTCAGGAATTTTTTAAACCTATCGTGTGTTAAAGGACGATGCCAGGAATAACTTCTACTAAAATGTAACCAAAAATATTGTGCGCTTTTTTTTTAATTGCGATTTTCATTTGTTAAATTTGCAATTTTTATTAATTTTTAATTTTGTAGCTTAGGATATTGATTTTAGAGAAAACTTTTTAACAGAAAGTTGTAGTAAATTAAAAAACCTACAAATTGAGGTACAGCAAGTTTAATTTGGTTAATTGGTTATTGCAAAACAGCCTGCGAAAGGTCCAAAATGGCCGTTTTTTACAATTGCATTATTTATTGTACAAATAATTTTTTTTTATTTTTTAAAGCTTTAAATGAAGATCTTTCGATTCCAAACATAAAAAAAAAATTTAAAGCCAGATTAACGAATTTGTTGCTTAGATATTATAAATTGTTTATCACAGGAGGTCAAATGTCGAAGGCTATAACTTTTTGAAAAAAAAAATCGTAGAAAGTTGGTGAAACATCCAATCTCCTTTGAAAGAGTTATATTTTCATATTCTGATGTAAATAAATGCGTAAAACAATTGTAAACCTCTAATTTTTGGATTTGAAAATAAGGGGGCAAATTTCGTTATGAACATTTAGAGCTGAAGCGGCCCTGTACATCCTATGAGTTTTTAACTTACATATTATTGTTGCTGAAGATGAAACGAAGATTTATAAAAAAATAAAAAATTTCTACGACCAACTGAAGCTGAGATAATTTTTGGGTTTGAAAATAAGGGGGCAAATTTCGTTATAAACATTTAGAGCTGAGGCGGCCCTGTATATCCTATGAGTTTCTAACTTACAGATTATTGTTGCTAAAGACGAAACGAAGATTTATAAAAGAATTAAAATTTTCTACAACCAACTGAAGCCGAGATAATTGTTTTTTTTTCTTAAATCATAGTGCCTTTATTTATAATAATTAAGAATTTATTTTACAGTCATTGACTAAAGAAAGACTTATGTTATCTTAAAATAAAAATTATTATAAAATAGAATTACATTTAATTATTAAAAATTATTTTTTGAATCGGTGCTTTTGCAAGCGGCCGAATTTTGCAAATCGTCCGGCTCTCTTCAAATCCGCGCGCTCGGAAAATTTTTACGTAACTTGTATTAAATTTTGACAGAAAACAATTTAATAATATTACCATTATGATATACAGTCTATTTACCACTGTATTTGTTTTTCTTGATAAACTTTTATATGTGAAATCCAAAAAGAATAGTCACTACAAGAAGAAAAAGTTTTATATTGTATATTATAGTAAGAAGTAACATTATTATTATTATTATATTTATATAACAATGAAAAAATTAAAATATAGTTATATATTTCATATACATGTATCATTTTTGTAATATTATTTCTTCAGAAATGAAATTTCACATATAAAAGTTTATCAAGAAAAACAAATACAGTGGTAAATAGACTGTATATTATTAAGGTAATATTATTAAACTGTTTTCTCTCCAAATTTAATACAAGCTACGTAAAAATTTTCCGACCGCGCGGATTTGAAGCGAGCCAGGTGATTTGCAAAATTCGGCCGCTCTCAAATGCACCGATTTTAAAAATAATTTTTAATAATTAAATGTAATTATATTTTATAATAATTTTTATTTTAAGATAATATAAGTCTTTCTTTAGTCAATGACTGTAAAATAATTTCTTAATTGTTATAAATAAAGGCACTACGACTTAAGAAAATAAAAAACAATTATCTCGGCTTCAGTTGGTTGTAGAAAATTTTTATTTTTTTATAAATCTTCGATTTGTCTTCAGCAATAATAATCTATAAGTTAGAAACATAGGATCTACAGGGCCGCTTCCGCTCTAAATGTATATAACGAAATATGCCCCCTTATTTCCAAACCCAAAAATTATCTCGGCTTCAGTTGGTCGTAGAAATTTTTAATTTTTTTATAAATCTTTGTTTCATCTTTAGCAACAATAATCTGTAAGTTAAAAACTCATAGGATGTACAGGGCCGCTTCAGCTCTAAATGTTTATAACGAAATTTGCCCCCTTATTTTCAAACTCAAAAATTAGAGGTTTAAAAATGTTTTGCGCATTTATTTACATCATAATATGAAAATATAACTCTTTAGAAGGAAATTAGATGTTTCACCAACTCTCTACGATTTTTTTTTCAAAAAGTTATAGCCTTCGACATTTGACCTCTTGGGATAAACAATTTATAATATCTAAGCAACAAATTCGTTAATCTGGCATTACAATTTTTTTTTTGTTTGGAATTGAAGGATCTTTATTTTAAAGCTCTAAAAAATAAAAAAAAATATTTGTACAATAAATAATGCAATTGTAAAAAACGGTCATTTTGGAACTTTCGCAGGCTGTTTTGCAATAACCAATTAACCAAATTAAACTTACTGTACCTAAAATTGTAGGTGTTATAATTTACTACAACTTTCTATTAAAAAGTTTTTCTCTAAAATCAATATCCTAAGCTGCAAAATTAAAAATCAATAAAAATTGCAAATTTAACAAATGAAAATCGCAATTAAAAAAAAAGAGCACAATATTTTTGGTTACATTTTAGTAGAAGTTATTCCTGGCATCGTCCTTTACAACACCTGATAGGTTTCAAAAATTCCTGAATTATATCCTGAAATCGACCTATTTTTCACCCACAGCCTGGGGTAAATATAAAAGAGCACACCTGCACGCAGCAAGTATTATCATAGAAAATTGACAATATCAGTATCTGTAGCATATCTTCCACCAAACTATCCACAGAATAAAGAATAATTTCTTCTTCTTCACATGCCCTATCATAATCCGACATTAACGATCACCATTGAGAAAGAAGTCTTCTCAATCTTCTGCAATATGAAATAATTGTTCTGAATTTGATATCTGAGTCCACTCACGAATGTTTTTTAACCAAGAAACTTGTTTTCTTCCTACACCTCTATGGCCCTCTATTTTGCCTTTAAGAATCAATTGTAATATTTTATACAGATTTTCTATTACTATATGTTCCAGATAAGAAATTTTTCGGTGTTTAACAATCTTTAGCAGTTCTCTATGTTTGTTGACCTTCCTTAGTACTTCTTCATTAGTTTTTCCTGCTCTCCAAGGTATCGTCAGCATCCGTCTATGAATCCATATATCCAAAGCTTCAATTCTGTTCATGGTCGATACTTTTAGCGTCCACACTTCTGCATCATATTAAATTACAGACCAGAAATAGTACTTAACCATTATTTGTCTTAGTTCTAAACTGCGATGATTCCCAGCAAACAGACCGACGTGTTAATTACGTGAATTTTGGGTACATTTGTCACTAATATACGTAAATTGCTTACGTGAATTTCACGTGAAAATTTGGTTGGAATGTCACATTGAAAATACGTCTTTAAATTACGTGAATAACTCGTCTTCAATAGACGTGTTATTTACTTTAAATAGCAATAAAATCTTTCTCGGGAAATTCACGTTGCAAATACGTGTTGATTAACGTATCTTTTAGGGAATGTACATATTAATATTCACGTGAAACATACGTCCTTGGTTCACGTAAATAATTCGACCTTAATTAACTTATGAATCACGTAAATATTATCCTCATAATATGATATAAATAAAACAAGCATATAAAGTATTAACAATGTATTTATTTAGGAGAATTTAGAGACTTTAAAACATTTGTCCTGTATAATTATTATACAAGATAATGAACCAAAAATGGTACCGACCTAAAGACACATTAAAAAATTTGCCAACACAAAACACAACACAGGTCACTTTTTATTTCGAGGAGGACACTTCGACACTTTCTTGTTTTTTCTAATTGCGTCATGGCACTTCAACCCTCGAGCACTGAGGTAAACGTTAATACGAAAGACATTACTATAAATAAACCCAAATAAACCCGCCTAAAATAAAACGAGGGAAATAAAGCTCTTTACGTTTCACTTTTTGTTGTGAGAAATGTGAGAAGCCAGAGAAGCTGATATTAGAGGTAATGATCATCGATTATAAAAATCGAATCGTATTACGAATTTTCTTTTTGTTTTTAAATTTCTTCTACTATTAACTAATTATTGGTCTTACTAAAAATCTATTTCAATACCAGAATAATATAAAAAAATAATCCTATCGAAACGTATCTATTATTCGATAAATCGATTAATTTAGTTTTCGAACCAACTATGTTAGTCACGTGATGGTATTTAAAGGAGGAGAAAGGCTTGGTAGTACTTCATCACCGCGCGCAATTTGAAAATAAGACTAAACATCATTTTAGCTCCTGTGCTATTTTTAAAGAAAATAATTGCTTCAAATCAAGGTTGGATTGAAATAGTTATGCTAAATGATCTTAAAAGCGAAATCATAAACTTTTTGTTTAAATATTGGTATTATTTACATTACTTTTACGTGAAATACATCTAATTTTTCGACGTCCATAAAATACAATGAGTAAAATTCAAGCGATACGTATTTAACCAACACCGTTGTAAAATTTTGTTTCCAAAATATTTCTCAAAATTTAACCAAAGGAAGTTATTTCTGTTTCGTGATTATTACGTGAAATAATGCAATGTAACCAAAATTCACAAATATTATATAACCGTGTACTATATTCGTCATTATGATTTTATATTATTCTAATGTCAAACATGTATAAAGACTGCACTAATATATAGGTGAATGATTTGGCACTGAAATACGTTTTTTTCCCGTCATAAATCACCGAGTTACGTATTCGTTGAAATTTGCCGTAAATTTAACGTAATTATCACGTAATTGGGCTCAAGTCTGTTTGCTGGGTTATTGCAAAGAAATGAGTTCATTGTCGTAAAAATAATTTTAGTCATTGTTACGTTTTATTATTAAATAATCATTTACTAATTATTTAATTCACCAGGTAATAGATTTCTTGCCAGTGCTGGCTATGCTCCTCCCTCTTCGTTACTTTCAGTTGATTCTTTAACGTCATCAATAGAACTTCCATTTTCAGAAGTTGAGTCCATCCCCGTCAACGACTCACCTATGAGTCTACCTCGGCTACTATTACTGACCTATCCATCCCTCCTCCAACTAATTCGAAGCCCATTATTGACAGTAGGTTAAAAAGAGGACACTTTATTGACAGTACTCTTAACACTCCTACCATTCTTTCTTCCTCCATTACTCGCCTGCCATCAACTTCTTTACTTCTTTCGATATTCTGGAAAAGTCGCTGGACTAAAACAAACTAGCATAAATGTGCCTGATAGATTTGAAAAAAGCATTTGATAGAGTGGATTTAGTAAAAACCATTGAGAATATATTATATGTAAAGATAATATAGATATGTTAAGATGTAAAGGAAAATTATAGCAACTTATCAAGTATGAAACTGGCATTAAACAAGGAGATTCGCTGAGCCAATTAATTTTTAATCTGATAATGGTGAAATCATAAAGAAAGTTAAAAAAAGAAGAAGATATACAGTCGACTCTCGTTAATTCGAAACTCCAGGGGCTCTTAAAATATTACGAATTATTGAGTGTTTGAAATATCAAATGGTTCGAAATTTGTGAGAGAAAATAAATAAAACTACGAATTATTAAGTGTTGATTTTTTATTAACTGCTACATATTCTATAACAATGACAAAAGTTTAGAGGTACATTCGTGTACATACATACATGTATGTATTCCTAATGTGAATTAATCAATCTTTGGAAAGAACTGTATCATACTGGTTTGCTTCAAAGCACATTGCTGCTGCTCAGACTGCTCAATAATTTTTTTAAGAGAAAAAGTGTCTGAAATGTTTTTTCATCACTTTCGTTTTGTAGACAGAAGGTTTGTAAGGTATCGAATGAGGATCTTACTTTCTTAACTGACACCTCTGCCAAAGGTTCTGATGTATCGTACTCATCTTCATCGTTACTTTTCCATTCGTATCTGTCGCAGAAAAAATTTCTCCATCGGTTAGTGAAACTGAGACAGCAACATCTTGATCCACTTGAACAAAGTCAGAAAAACTCACACCGCTGATGTCAACTACTGGTTCTATTGCTGGTTCTTCATCATCCATAAGTAGTGGAAGATCTTCTTGATCTTCTTTTAAGAAACCGGATTTTTTGAAGCAGTTGAGAATAGTTATGAGTGTTAACACCTCTCCATGCTTTGTCAATCAGTAAAATAGCTGTCAGAGTCGTGATATTTGTATTTAGCTGCTTGTCACAATCTCTGTAACTTTGAATTGTCGAGTGTTGGACGCCGATGAGTTCTAATTAACGCGTCGTTTTGTTTGCAGCAATGATATTTTTCGTTCGAATTACCAAGTGTATAAAAATGTATTGATTTAGTTCGAAATATAAAGAGATTTTGTAGGGAACTCGTGATAACTTTGAATTATAGAGAGATTCGAATTATCGCAGGTTTGAATTAACGCGAGCCGACTGTAGTAGAATATTAGAAATGGAAATAAATATAATATGCTACGCCGACGATGACATAATAACAGCTGGAAATGAAGATGACCTACAAAGATTAATTAAAGAATTCGAAGACTCATATACAACATGATGACCTCAACAGAGAAAACTAAATCGGTAGTGATATCAGCGGAACCGAGATGATGTAGGTAAACTGGTCGTAAATAACAAAATAATTAAACAAGTTCTAGAAATGGAATACTTGGGAACAAAACTGTCAAGCTACGGAAAACTAGAAGAAGAAGAAGAAGAAGAAGTACAAAAACAAGTGAATATGGCTAACAGAGCAGCAGGATGTCTTAACAATACAATCTGGAGAAACACATATCTCACAACTGAAACGAAAACCAGGATATACATATATAAATCAACAATAAGACCGATAATAACGTACACAGCGGAAACAAGAGGTGATACGACGAAAACAAAAAGACTGCTAACTGCAGAAACGAATTTACGAAATTTAACAAACCAAACTCTAAAAAACAGAGTAAGAAGTGAGGAAATACGAACGAGATGTGGTATAGAGGAAATAAACATGGGGACAAAAAAATAGAATGGAATCAACAGATAGAAAAAATGACAGAAAAAGAAAATAGAATAGTACGAATACCAAGAGACAAACCGCCAAATGGAAAAAGATTATTGGGACGACCGAGGAAAAGATGGTCAGACGGGCGTCTGTGAACTCCCCCACGCTACCTAGGTACTTAGATAATATTTTTGTGAACATATATAGTTTCTATTTTACTTTATTGTATTCAAAAAGAACCCAATTCCCAAAGCATGAGCGAAAATTTTAAATGATTAAGTAATGAACAGGTCCGGCCCTAGAGATTTTGCCGCCCTGGGCAAGATCGGCAACCGCCGCCCCTCTCCCCCTTGGTATACCCAACAACTCAAAAATTTCACCATGGCTCTTAATTTGCTGAAATCTATCACTTAATTCATTAAAGGTTGTGTCATAAATTTTAAATAGAAGTCAAATTTATTATATCGTGTCTCTGGATCTAAGTCCATACTTTCATCTTCAGCCATATGGCCAAATTGTTTTTTCACTTTCCTCTTTCTGGCTAGTACTGTGCATCCTTTTCGGGTTCTCAATTTCTAAATTTGATGAGCTCTCTTGCGTCTGTCAAATTGCCCTGGAATTTTAAATCACTTCTGAGAGACTTAACATGGATTTCTAATTTTTCTAATAAACTGATAGCTTGATACGCTCCCATATCAATCCTCTGCATACGCGACTACGTTGATGTGGAGTAAAATGTCATGCCATATTACCACAGAGCAAAGAAAAGTAAAATCACGGATTTGATTTGCCAAACAGCTTGCCTCATGCATGAGCAACCATTTAATCGTTGTTTTTATTCACAGTGATTTCTACAAGAGCATCGTAAATTTCTTCAATTTGGTATCTAATGGGAGTAATTGCATCAATTATTCTACTTTCTCATCTAGTTTCGGACAAAGGTTTCAATGTTAGGCTAGAAATATGATTTTTCAGCAAAGTCCAACGATGAATAGATGCTGAGAAAAAGTTGTAAATTTTTGTCACTAAGGAAAAGAAAGAAACTGCAAACTGTGAGGCTTTAGCAGCATCGTTCACGACTAAGTTAAGTGAATGGCTATAACATGGGACAAAAAACGCTCTACGATTCATTTTCAAAATTCTGTTTTGAACTCCCAAGCCAGTCGTTTCCTCTACAGGTACAAATCCAAGAAAATGTTAACACTTTGTGAACAAGAACCCAAATCGACAAAATGTACAACAATAGTTATCTGTTCCACCCCAGCAATATCAGATGTACAGTTTAAAATTATGTTATAATACTTTGCTGATTTCAAAAAGTTTAAAATTTTATTTTTGATTTGGTCATGGAGGAGCTGAATAATTTCGTTTTGAATACGTTTTCCCAAATAGTGACGCTGCTTGTTACTCCCATTAGTTATTCTCCTAATGTGCTCTTGTAAAACAGAATTAAAATTTTTAAAGAGCTCAAAAACCTTAAAAAATAACCATTGTTTTGATGAAAATGTTTATCAGAATCGCCCCTCAATGAAAGACACGGTTGTGCTAAGAACTGTATTATTAATGTAAGTCGTTGTACTCACTACATTTTTCCAATGACCAGTTTCTGAATTTAGAACTTTTTGTGTTTCTTCATCTATGATTTTGCCCGATTCTAGTCTAATTGCTAACTCTACCCACTGTCGCTGTGACTGTAGATGAGCTGGAGACTTAGCGTGGCTGGACAAAGCTTCAGCCATATGTTTCTAATAATTATTATTAGGTACATCAATTTTCAGTAAAGTTAATTTTAAGTGAATTTCAGTGAATTTAGTTTAGTTATAATCCTACTCTTCTTATGCGATGAAGAAGAAAGCGGTGTTGTCGATTTTCCGTCGAATGAACCTTGCAATTGTTATTGTTTCACTTACTTAATTCTCGTTTTTACAGTTGCATTTTTGCCGCTCTTGTTCATAATAATGATTTTTTATAATATTAAAAACATAAGTTATTATTTCTTCAATTTCAAAAATTGGCTTTCCTCTAAAATTGGCCGCTCCTGAATTAGCCGCCCTGGGCGGCCGCCCAGTTCGTCCACCCCTGGGGCCGGGCCTGATAATGAAACTATAACAATATAATCGAATAAAGTTTATTTATAAATCTACATTAACTTATATACAATAACAAAAACTACAGTTAAACAATAACAATGCTTAATTCTAATGTCTGATTAGTGATTAAAATAAGTAAGAGTAAACACTATATTTTAGATTTTAAAAGTTAGCTGCATAATAATTGCAAACTGACTTAATGAAGTCTAATTTAGTAATGTTATGATTAACGTAATATTCATTTAGCCTATTTTCAATAAAATCAACTTTTCTTTTTGCCGTTTTATCAAGTTTTTTTTCGAATCTATGTGCAGTTCTAATTTTCACATATACTTTTGCTTGAAAATTGAACAAAATGTGTGTAAATTTAAATATGTCGGGATGTGATTTATAAAAACATTCACATGCGTTTGTAGTAAATATTTATTAGAGATGATGAATTTGAAGCCCACATATAAGGTGGAAATGTTGAATCTTCCGTTAAATAATTATCAACTAGGTAATCACAAAATCGCAAAACTCTGTCATCTTCTGGCATAATATTAAAAAGTTCATCAGAAAAAAAGTCACCAACATCATTTGTATCTAAATAAGAAATGCCGAAAAACAACTTTAAATATTTTCCAATATCAGTTTGTCTTTTATATACCGATGACAAACCTAAATTTTGAATTTTTCGGTACCAATTTTGTAGAAAATGAAATTTGCAACAAAAAATAATTATGTCTGGCCACACTAACTTGGCTGCATTTTGAATTGCTCTTTCAAAATCAGAAATTATTCGCTTCGGTTTGAAATTTAAATTCAAATCTGTACATATTGTTATTAATGTATCAAAATTACTTTTGAACGATTGCTGTGATTTATTTGGTAACAAACAAAATACTAGAGGAACATACAAACCATATTTGTAGCCATGTATAGTAAACATCTAACAAAAATATTTAGAACAGTATTCAAAAGTTCCATCTACATACAAAGAATCTACATTACACAAAAATAAAGATTTGTGAAACAACTAAAAATTGCGGAGTTATTTTTCGTAGATAATATAGCTATTTGTATAACAAGGGAGGAAAGTGCTACTTTTCCTCCCGAGAATGAAGGTTACTGCCCGACGCGTAGCGGAGGGCAATAATCATTCGAGGGAGGAAAATGCACTTTACTTCCCATGTTATACATATGATTTTTCCACCATCCTCAAATATCAAGTAATTTTTTCATTTTTAAATAATTTATTTATTTAACTAACTGATAAAACTTATTAGAGCACTAAAACTAACAAGTAGGTACGGTACAGTATAACTATCAACTGTCAAATATAAGTCAAATTATTAATGTAAACATTGTTAAATCAAAATAACAATTTGCTGTATTTACCATTCTGGAAAATACAGGGTGCTCTATAAATAAAAGTTAAAATGTATAGATACTTACGTAATAGATAATAGAATATTGTATAGGGCGTCAATAAGTTATTTCATCAATGACATACCATGACGTCACATTTACTTTTTCTCCCTAGCGAGGAAAAGTACTTTCCCAACCTAGGGAGGAAAAGTACGACTTTGCTCCCTACAATCAGGTCAATAAAAGTATACTTTCGGTGGAGGTAGGTGGAAAAAAATTTTCACCTGTATTTATTTAATTAATTATTTTAAATTTAAATTTACTAACACTTGTAGAACTTCTTCCTGGGACTTGGGCAATGATGGTGTGGATTTTCGTCTTGCAGCATAAATATTTCTTCGAACGCAAGAAATGTCTTTCCTCGTCAGCGGTAAATTGCTGAAATTTTCCTTCCTCAATTCCTTGTGGACAATCTTTAAAGGTCTTTCATATATATCTTCTACAGCTTCCATCTTTGTAGAATTACTAAAAATTTGCAGGTCAACGTGGATATCTGGAGCATGATTATGCTCCACCGATGCTTTTCAAGAATAACGTAATTTTCATCACCTTCCTTTGTGTACACTTTTTGTTGACACCCTTTTTTGATGCATCGCCATCTAACTTTTTCATCTTTGGAGACATGGGCCTTTGAATATTTATATTCATTAATTATTAATAAAAGTTCTCCCCTTTGACTAAACATAGTCGTTGGATTCGCCATTTAAAAGTTAAACAATAACGGACAAAACCGGACACTATACCGTAATATTTTCAACTGAAGTGAATAACTGAAAATATTTATATTCTTACTTTCAGCTATAATCAAATTTGGAATTTCCGGTCATTAAGGCTTAATCACCAAATTTCTCGGCGATGGGGCAGCAGGTACTTGGGATTAATGGGCCCAGGTAGTTGGTGTGGCAGTTAGATAACGCCGGGTGAGACAACGTCAATTAATTGAGGCTGAAAACCGAAGTAAAACAGGCATGAGCCTATTTTAATAAAGCAGAAAATAGAAAAAAAAAGAAGGTATTCTCGATGCCACCACAACCAGTCAAAAAAAACTACAAATCTAATTTTCGATCGAACTATTCAATGGGTCCTAATTGTATTTCCGCTATAGGATCTGCTTACATACGTGATAATACGGCTAATTTTACACTCAATTCCACTCAACTTATTCTTTATTGAGAATTCTTTTGGATGTCCTATCCCATTACAAAAAGCCTAAAAAATTTTGCTTCAACATAGATGGCATTCAAGAGGACTTATCCCAGATTAACACAGGCTGTCTAGAAACTCTCCCGACAAACGAAGACCAAAGATTCGTCAGATAATTTTAAAATAATTTAACAAAATTCATTAAGTCCGAAAATACTTCCTAAGGAAGCTAGAGCTGTTTAAAGATGGCATCTTGTAATAAGTTTTTAACGCTTCTATTTAAAACGCTTCTATTTAGAAATTTAGCATACTTGCCTCCCCTACTATTATATATACAATAGAAGATTTTACTTTATTGTAAGTTTGTTTTAATTACCAGAGAACGGCAGTTCTCGTCAGTGGCGCACAATACCTCTAATAAATCCGACACTACATAAACGAAATTTTCGATTTTTTAAATCTGACTGAATTGAAAATTGGACCAAATCCCATCTTAAAGTGTAGGAAAAGTTGCCTCCCATCCGTATGTCAACTCTAGATTTTGGTCCAAGGTTGTGGATTTTACGGCCCTTTCCATTTAGGGTCAGTTTTTCGTTCTCGTCCTCAAAACTCGCAAAAATTTCAAAAATTTAGTCCGATCTTTGCGGCTTCTGATAGCACCGATCATTACCTTTCCAACGCACGTCTAATTTTTAAAATCGGTTATACCATTCAAAAGTTACCGAGCTCAGAAATATGACTCAATTTTTATTTAAAAAGGGGAAAATGTTTGTGGATATTATGTAGGTCATATGTATGTATGTGTATGGAAAAGTTACACCGATCTGAACTTTTTTTCTGTGTTTCAAGAGGGGGTCAGGTCCGATTCAGAACCGGTGTAGTTTGTGACTTTTGACCACCCATAAGCTATCTATACGGCTAGGTAGGTACAAAATGGCATATTTTTTGGGCGTATATATTATAGGTTCAAGGAGAGACAGGAAAACCGCAAATACACCAAACCAATAGCGTTGGGTTAAGCTTTCAAATGGTGCCTAAGCGGTCAAGATCATACATACACACGGCTCAGTATAGCCGAAAAACTGAAAAATTTAAATTTTGGTTTTTTTACAATTACTCAAAATTTCAAACTACGAATTGCGCCAATAACTGAGCGTTTGTAGGAGGACTCTAGACGCGTCTAACGGTGTATACCTCATATCTAAGAAAAGTCGAATTTTTAAGTTATAGGCTTCATAAATATGATCAAATCTATTTCTTATAGGAAAAACGGGTATTCGAGCTCAATAATTCCTGTAATACCTTCAGTAATTATACTTGACCTTGGATGCGTCAGATACTACTTGTAAAATCGTTCCAAAATCATGTTTAATGATCAAAATCGGTTAAGCCGTTCAGAAGTTATCGAGCTCCAAAATATAATTCATTTAACCATTATCGCCGAAATGGTTTATGTAATTGTAGTGGTTACAACGCTAAGTTTGATCGGGCAATCGGAGATCATTCACAGGACATAATTATTAGGACGGCTATGATATGAACCCGGATTGTCTTATCACAAGTCTGGTGTCGTAACTACTAGATCATTTGGGAGAGAATGCGACAAAGGCGACCATTTATAACGTGTAATCGAGAAACATTACATTTAACTTCATACATTTAATTTATAGAAACTTTGAAAAACTCCTGATACAAGAATAAAAAATTGATAAACGCCGTAAAAATGGGTGGCGCATACAATATTCTAGCTACAAAAGAGATGATATGAATATTACGTGGCGCGAAAATATATTTTCATTTTGATGGAAAATAAAATTATAGTTTTATTTTGAAAGATTTTTTCCATAATATTTGATAAAATTTGAAGCAAAACTCGCCACAAAAAAACCTCAAAATGCAAAATGTATCAAAGTTACTCTTTTGTGGTGCGTTTTATTTCAAATTTAGCAAATATCATGGAAAAAACTTTCAAAATAAAACTAGAATTTTATTTTCCATCAAAATGAAAATATACATGTTCGCGCCACGTAATATTCATATCAGCTCTTTTTTAGCTGGAATATTGTATGCGCCACTCATTTTTACGGCGTTTAGCGGTTTTTTATTCTTGTAGTATATTATGCAAATATGCAACGAGCATTTAATGATGGTAATTATAAAGCGAGTATGAGGGATACGAAATGAGCCTCCTAGCGGCGAGGTCGAGCTTCATAATGATAGAGTACGAGCTTCATAATGATAATTAAATGCAAGTGGTATACACGATTTTTTCTATGATCATTCACAACAAAAATGTATTCAAATTGAATAATTTTGTAACGCAAACAAATTAAGTAGTTTGTCAGTTTGTTTATATATTGAGAACTGTCAAAGCGTATGTATTTGACTCGCCATTGGTCACTGCGCGTGTGCCACCTTCGTCGCGAATGCTATATCGCGATTTTATTGGTTAAAATCTGTATCTTAATGAAAATCTGTATCATAATGAAGTTCATTATGTTCAGCACGAGATGAGTGTTAATGAAGTTCATTATGATACAGGTAGTGAAATCATAATTGATAGTATTATAGTATGAGAATAGAAATACAGTTGAGTCCGCGAGTCTTTACCCGTGCGTCATCATTTAAAGCATACGAAATAAGTCTTGCTTCAAAATTTTTGTGCAGAATTACAGCTACATTTGAAGTAGCTTAAGGTGAAACAGTAGCGATCAACAGGTAGCGAAAAAGCGTTCCAAGATTGCGGCTGTAATTTTGAATATATTTTCGAAATATTTGGAACACGTATTCGTAATATAATAAAGAATGGCGGTACAGAGCCCAATTTGAAAAACATATTAATATGTGGAAATTGCTCTGTAATTAAATACAATATTAAAAAAACGAGCCTGTACCGCCATTAAGAAGAACAAAAAAATACACTTTCTTCAAATAAACTTTTTTATCCGATGTCTAGATTTTGTGTCATTTTGGAACTACTAATGAAATAAAAAATTTTAGTAGTTCCAAAATGACACAAAATCTAGGCATCGGATAAAAAAGTTTATTTGAAGAAAGTGTATTTTTTTGTTCTTCTTAATGGCGGTACAGGCTCGTTTTTTTAATATTGAATTTAATTACAGAGTAATTTCCACCTATTAATATATCTTTCAAATTGGGCTCTGTACCGCCATTCTTTATTATATTACGAATACGTGTGCCAAATATCTCGAAAAAATATTCAAAATTACAGCCGCAATCTTGGAACGCGTTGCTACCTGTTGATCGCTACTGTTTCCTCTTAATAAATTCTTTTATTATTATTGATTAATTAATATATAAACAATTTATAAAAAAATTCAATAACATATTTTATTTTTGTTATTTTATTCACTTTGACGGAAATCAAAACACAATCATTTCTTTACTGTGTGAATGACGTTAGCTTTGTATGTTTTAAATATTAATTGCCAAAATATAATTATTTACCTTAAAATTTCAAAGCCCAATATAAAATTAGTTGTGAAAACAACTGTTTGTGTAATATAAAGAAACTTCAAAACGCAAAAATTCGACAAAAACCGCAAAAAATTCAACTGACTGACAGCCACAAAACTAAACAAAGCAGAAACGTCAAACAAATTGTGCTTAAAATATGAAAACATACCGAATCGTCTTTTTTTGTACCTATCTCTTTTCAATGCACTGAGTCTAGATGGTTAATAAAAATAACATGTGTTGTTACTTAATAACAAACAGCAGCTGGTTTGTCATGAGTTTCATGCGAGGAAGAGAATGATGCTAGATAAAAAGTATGTGTTTTATCTCGCCAGGTATTAATGACGCACGGGTAAAGACTCGCGGACTCAACTGTAGTTATTTATGTACCAAGTCAGTAAAGTTACTGTTTATGGAACGAGTCTGATATTATGAGCAGAGCGAGCGTAGCGAGCGAGGAGAATAACAGACGAGTTCGATAAAGAGTCTTTACTGACCTGGTGCATACAAAATTTTATCGCCAACAATTTAATATTGGTTTTAACACTTACCTACTTACAACTTACAATTTAAGAATTTTTTAAATTTTAAACGTAATAAAAATTTCATGACAGTGATGACAGATAACTTTTGCATGATGGCCGCTTTCGATTTTTAATCGATAGTTATCAATATTAAATATTTACTAAATCGGTAAAGTTTTAATTTATTTTATATGAATATAAAAATAAAAAATACTACAGAATTTCACTTTTTGACATAAATTTAATTAACAATGACTTAAATTTTGTAAAATATTTTTAATAATTAAAGTAAATAAATTGTAAATTAACTCAAATAAATAATCGATTCTGCCATAGACCACTTATATTCAATCTCGATTAATCGCGGCAGGTAAAGCAAAATTCTTCTTTCAGTACAATAAAGTGTTACTTTACTGCCGCAAATGAGGGCAAATGAGTACAATAATGAATGACTTTAGTGACGGTTAGCGATAAAATAATTTTATCTACTCAATATCATATTATGTATAAGTTTTTAGTTTGTGAAAACTGTCATTATAATAGCAGTGCGTGAAGGATTTAAAATGTGCGTGAAGCAACAATGTATTTTAAATGGGATTTACTTTTTCGCACTGTTTTTTGGCACACTTTCATAATATAATCAAATATCCTATGTTTTTGACTTTCATATAATCAAATATGCTTAACTTTCGCGTTGTCATGGTGATGACATGTGAGCAATAAATTACAACAAAAGTTTTGACAGTTTTGTGGTTTGAAAGAAGTTAGAATTTTTAAAGTCAATGTTCTAAAAATTGGAGAATATAAATGAATTCCAGTGACGAAGAGGTACAGTTTTTTTATTTGTTTATCATAGATAAAATATTGTATGAAACTGTGCGTGAAGTACTTTTTATGAACTTACGCGATGTATAGCACTCGCTCCGCTGTCGCTCGTGCTCTAAACATCGCTTGCGTTTGCAAAAAGCATACTTCACGAACTGTTTCATAAATAACTATTATTAAATATCTAAATAAACAAAAATTCTGTACCTTGGGAATGTCCTACCTAATAAAATGTAGTCATTACGGTTTTCTCAAGAATAAAATCAATCATTGCTGTTACATCATTAGTACCCATTTGATGCCAACTATATTGCCAAAACTGCGGATATTTATCTGGATTCCATTGAGTATGATTTCTTGAATAAAAGTTACCCCTGCAGTTACCTAACCAAACGTCATATCCTTCATCAGCAAGCATATATGCCAAACCTCTTTTGGAACCCATTAGTACCCAATCATCGGCAGGAGCAAGGAGACCATGTTGTAAGTATACGACTTTATTAGTTTTTTTGTTGCTTTTTCCATAAGGTATTCTAAGAATAAATCATGGCATTAGAGTATCTATTATATGCATAGAGGTCGAAAACGAAAAATTACAAAAGTTTTAAAATAAAACATGGATGATCCCGTGGTTGATCCCATAGAATGAAACTTGGATGATACGACCAGCAATGGGATATATATAGAAATGAATTAATCAGTGCTCATTTCAGAAAATACTATAAAACAGCCATAAGACCAATTAAGTAAGTATGAGATACGGAACTGAATGTTGAGAAGTTGAAAAGAAAGAGAAACAACGAATGCATATGGTGAAAATGAGAATTCCTAGATCGACAAGTTTAGTAACACAAAAGGGTAAAATTAAGAATCAGTTTATTAGGGGAAGCCCAGAATTGGCAACAATTTTTGCCAAAATGGGAGAGCATAGGTTAGGATAGTGTGGGCATATTCAACGTAGAGACGTTAGTCACCCAATGTGAAGAATTTATGGTCTGCAGGTTCTTGGAAGGAGTAGGAGAGGAAGGCCAAAGAAGACCTGGAGGGAAACGATTAGGCAAGACATATCGGTAACGAAGATTGATATTAATATGACCCGAGATGGAGACTTATGGAGTAATGTAATTAATGAAGCTGACTCATCCTAGAGATAAAGCCAAGGGATTACCGGTAACAATGCGTGTGTTACCGGTAATCATACACGGATCAGTGGAATAAACATTACCAAAAAATACAGCGAACAATTTAAGAGTATCCCAGAAGATACATACAAAGAGTCATTGTTGAAATCACTCATCATCATCATCATCATCAACAACCCGTACTCGTCCACTGCCGGACATAAGTCTCCCTCAGCTCTTTCCATCTGCCTCTGTTTTGTTTGGCTTCCATCCAATTACTGATAACATGCTTCATATCGTCGGTCCATCCGATTGGTGGGCGTTCTCTGCTCCGTAGTGCTTCTTCTCGTAGCATCCACTCGACAATACGTTTTATCTATCGGTTGCCTGACAATCTGGCGACGTGTCCTGCCCAAGTCCACTTTAGCGACGCGATTTTTTCGACGGCGTCTCTTTTTTTTTTGTTCTACGACGTATTTCTTCTTTTGGGATTCGATCTCTCAGGGATCCCTCAGGGAGACAAAACATCTGGCGCTACATAGTCCTCTGAGTTACGTGAATCTTGTTCACTACCATTTTTGTGAGTGTTAATGTTTCCGCTCCATAAATGAGCAAAGGCAACACACACTGTTCAAAGATTTTCCTCTTTAGGCATATGGGTAAGTCCGATTTAAATACATAGTTCAGTTTACCAAAAGCTACCAAGGTTAATCATATGGGATGTGGGAGTTCGCATGTCTGGTTATCTCTTCCTAACCGAATTTCATGTCTCAAATACTTATAAGATTCAGTCTGCTCAATAGACATTCCATCAACAACAATAATACGATATATCGTACTTAGTATCGTAATTGGAATTGTACAGGATTTATAATAAAAGTAATCCATATCGATTTAATTTTTAAAATTCTCAAACAAATATTATTTACATGTGCTGTTTACATTACGTAAATGGGTGATATTGCTTCTGCAATGTAGGCCACTCGTTTTGAAAAGAACGGAGTCAGCAATTATGTTACTATTAGTAATTCACGGTCACATTCAAGTATGGTCATTATTCAGAAACCGACGTGGTTAGAGTAGAGACATTATCCATCCCGACATCAACTAGTTACTGTAGTACATGGTGACTTAAATAAATATATTCCGGTAATTAGTGTTTCAACTTAATCAACCCCATCATCGGGGGTAACAACACCCAGTACCAAGATAGAATCACTAAAAGAGATATATTACCCCATAACACCATCAGACCAAAGACGAAGGTTAAATACATATTAAACCATAAAACATGTAAATACAATGAAATGGAGATAAGCAGGTTATGTGGCGAGAACATCAAACAACAGATGGATTAAAAGAATATTAGAATGGAGAGTACCGGCATACAAACGTAGTATAAGTTAACCACCAACGCATTAGAGCGTTGAAATAAAAATAACTGTCGGGAACTTAATGATGGCTGTAATACAACAGGGATGCCCAACGACACCAACTCTTTTTAAAATATTTTTAGACCACGCTCTAACAACGTGGAAATAAAAATGTATCTAGTGATATGGGAATATCTATAAGGGACGTTTATCTCTACCCATTGTGTTTCGCAGACGATCAGGTAGTGATGGTTCAAGATGAGGAGAATACCAGCTACATGGTAAATGGTAAGAAAACTAAAAGGAAAAATCGGGAAGGTGGGCCTGGGAATTAATATGAAGAAAACGGAATACTTAGCAATATCGGAAGAAGACGTCAAAGATAGAAGAATAAGTAGAAATAAAAGGAACGAATAATTTTAAATATTTGGGTTTTGTAATGTCGAAAAAATGAAACAACAAAAGAAATGATAAAAAAAGATTGGGACAAACAAGATCTTGCATCAGACAACTCCAAAGTGTACTATGAACCAAAAACATTAAGGAGAAAATAAACAAAAATGATATACCAAACAATAGTCCGAAGTATCATGACATATGCCGCAGAAAATTGGCTCATAAACAAAAAAAACCAAAGAAGCATTCTGGCGACCGAAACAAAATACTGCAGAAAATGCTGTGGTCTGACCAGAAGAGACAGAAGACCGAATGAAGAGATGAGGAGAAGAATGCAAGTGGAAAAAGATGCTCTGCAATATATAGACGAGAGAAGACTAAAATGGTACTAAAATCGACTAAATGTTACTAAGAGCAGAAAACACATGGAAAATAAGGTTGTAGAATGAAGCTCAAGAGGGACAAGGAGAAGAGGACGACTGAGAAGATCTTGGAAAAATGAAGTCGACGAAGCCATGTCGAGGAAAGGATTGTAAGATGGAGGCTGGGATGATCGAAAAAAATGGAAGTCCTGGCTGATGGTAGGGAAATGGCACTAGCTGTAGACAACCGTTTGTTGTACAACTTGATGATGACAGCCCAGAATCGACAGGCACTGAGGAGTTTGGAAGAGGCCTTAGTTTAACAGTGGACAGTGCATGATTATGCAAAAATAAATTATGCACGTAAGAAGTTATATTTCTATTATATGATTTCTTAAAAATAAATATAGTTTAAACAGTTTGTTTTAATTTTTTTTTAACACCAAACAAATTTTGTGCTTACCGCTTTCAAAAAAATAAAAAAAGTATAGGATTGCACTGGACTCGAACTCACGACCTCTCGATCTCTGGCCGAATTAGTCGAGGCATTGAAGCACAAAAAAGGCCTTACTCTCGATTTTTGGCGCAGTAAGACGGATTTTAATGCAGTTTGGTGCGTTGGATTCGTGAGAATGTCAGGAAATTTTGTGAACTATTGTAATGAATAAGAAATCTGAAATTGCATTTGTGCATAAGAAAAATTAATTTCAAACGTGCATTTTGAAATAGGCAATTATTATAAATTTGCAACCCGGTAAATAGTTGGGCAACATCCCGATTAATTATTTTAATTATTTTTAATTATTTTTAATTACTTTTAATCATTTATAAGTCCATATAATAATAGTCTAAGATGTCAATAACCATTAATAATAAACAAAAAAAATTTCCTTATGTGGGAATTGAACCAAGTACTAACGGGTCCGTAGCTAAATACACATACCGCTAATCTACGCAGGCATTTGCTAGAGAACGGCGATATTAGGTATTTATAAACAAAACAAATTGGTAAGTAAAAATTTTAAAGAAAATGACTACATATTTAAGTCTACTTGCAATAGCCTCTTCGATAAAGGGTAGAGACCCAGAAACACTGTGTCAGAGGATGGCAAGAGACTCGAATTGAATCAAAACGAAAACGATTATTTTCTTTTTCTTCTACATATTTAAATGTATTATAAAATTAATATATTCCTAAATTTTAGAAGAAACATTCGTAAATAGGTATTATTAATATCTATTAATGTTACTAAATGAAATATAAATATTTTGACGTTTCACAATTTGACAATTCACTTTGAACTGCAGTGCCTTAAATTTTTTAAAGCACCGGTGCTTTAAAGTAGCATTTTTAACGCTCCTATGGAGTGCTATAAATTACCCGTGTTGAGCTGGCCCCCCCCACTTGCAAAAATTAAAAAACAAATAGCCCTGATTTATGAGCTATTTATGAGCTCTCATATTCCGCAAACTAAAAATTTTGAGCTCGTAAGCAAGCAAGCAATTTGATTCAACCCGACCTGTGGGATGTGTCCACCCTATCGAAAAAGTACATTCGGGTGTAACAATTCATTGGAGCGAGGTGTTTTGACCCGAGTATGAACAGGGATCACCCCACCTCGCTCCAATGCCCCAGGCCATCCCTTTCCCCCCCATAGCACGCTGATGCGCGATGGGGGCACAACTATCGTAGCCAAGTGCTCTTCACAATGGAATCCTGGGTAATAAGATTCCATGTGGTACCCTAATCGAATGCAAAAAACTAGGCCAGCGTGAAGCGCTCTGTGCCTTTATCTTCTTACTTACTTATCCGCGGAAACTAAAATTGCTTGCTTGGGCCCCAAGTTATTGTACCGAGCCCCATTGAGCTCTGTCCAATGACTTGTTGCTCGAGTTTTTTTTTGAGTGTTTTTTGGTTTTTTATATTTTTTTGGGGGCTTACGCCTTTTTTGTATTTTATATATTTTTTTGGGGGCTTACGCCCTTCTGTAATTTTCTATTACTGTCTTACCTTGAGGTGATCGTGGTATTGAACCTACGTGTGTTACGTTATCTTCGGCACTTGTTGTTTTCGAGCTACGAACCGTTCACTGTTTTCACTATTTTTCCCATTTCACAATATTTGCTGTTTTGGACGTTTGTGCTTCCATCGGTGGAACGCATCGTACCCTAGCATCTCTCGCAGTATGTGACTTGGGTGGTGCTCCAGTTCCGCGAATTTGACCCTTGCCTTGTCTGTCATCATTTCGGTGACTCTCACCTGTTGAAGTTCTCTGAACAGGAATCTTTCTGCTACGTATCTTGGGACTCTGGCTGCTTCTCTTAAGCTGCTGTTATGGACCGCTTGTATCTTCTTTTTGTGGGTGTTACATACTTGGCCCCATGCGAGAGATGCGTATGTTAATACCGGTAATATTATGCTGTTTATTAATCTTAACCTTGTTTTTAGTCTTAGTTTACTTTTTCTGCCTGTGAGTCCTCTTAATGTTGCTCTCGCTACGTTGGCCTTCTGGACTGTGGCTTCTACATGTTTTTGGAAGGTTAATCCTTTGTCCATGATGACACCTAGGTATTTAGCTTCATTTTTCCACTCGATGGGGGTGTTCTGCACTGTCAGCTGTTCTTCTGGCTGTTGTCTTCCCTTCTTGTATAGTACCGCTTGCGTCTTTTCTGAGTTGATGGCTATCTTCCATTTTATACTCCATTCCTCGATGTCTTCTAACGCTGTTTGCAGGTTGGTCACTGCTATTTCTACATTTCTGTGTTTGGCCGCTATCGCTGTATCATCGGCGTAGAGGCTCATTAGGGTCCCTGGTGTTCTAGGTACGTCAGCGGTGTATATTGTGTACAGCAGAGGTGACAGGACCGCTCCCTGTGGCACTCCAGCTTCCGGGCTCCCGAGCTCGGACAGGACTTGTCCTATCCGAACCCTGAAACTCCGGTCGCCCAAGTACGAAGAGATCAGTCTCGTCATCGCCCCGCTGTACCCATATCCTCGCATTTTATAAATGAGCCCCTTATGCCATACTCTGTCGAAAGCTTTGCTTACATCCAGGAATGCCGCTCCAGTGTACTGCTTATCATTGAAACCAGCTGCTATGTACTCAGTTAGTCTGAGTACTTGTAGCTCACTGGAGTGCTCTGCTCTGAATCCAAATTGAGCTTCAGGGATTATCTCTAATCTATTTGTTTCCGCTTGCAGTCTGCTGAGGATGATTCTTTCCACTATCTTGCTGATAGCTGGGAGTAAGCTGATTGGCCTGTAGTTCTGCGGGAACGTGTGGTTTTTGCCAGGTTTTGGGATCATGATGACATGGGCCTCTTTCCATCTGTTTGGGAATCTTTTATATCTGAGTATAGCGTTCACTATGTTTGTAAAATACACTATAGCTTTTCTGGGAAGGTATTTCAGAGCTCTATTTGATATTTGGTCTAGACCAGGCGCTTTTCTCGGAGAACTGTTTCTTATATTTTCGTTAATTTCTTCCGGTGATGTTGGGGGAATAATGTCTTCCGGATCCTCTGGTACCTCTTCTTGCTCTTCTACTTCTTCCAAGAAGTCATCGTCTTCGTCTACATGGAAGTTTAGCCTGCATTCACTTTCGAGTGTGGACCTCATCGCCTCAGCTTTTTCTTCTATGGAGTATACTATGCCGTTTACTCCGTGTAATGGGGGGATGGGTTTTCTATCGCTTTTTAGCATTTTCTGAAGCTTCCAGACGTTTTTCATGTTTGAGTCTGTTTCTTCCATCTCTTCTACGTAGTTTTCCCATTTTTTGCTGCGGTGTAGTCGAAGAGCCGTCTTCACCTCTCTATTTAGTGTATTTGCCCAGGTTTTGTCTACTCTGTTTCTCGTTCTTCTGGCTATTTGCTTCGCTCTGTTCTTTTCCCTTATAAGATCTTTTATTTCTTGTGTTATGTCTTTGAACCTTCCCGTGTGGATCTCGACTTCTTCTTCCGTTGTGCTGTTTCTGATTGCTTCTTGTATGATGTTTTCTAATTCTAGGACTTTTTCTTCTATTTGTTCTGGGTCGGTTAGAATTGGTACTATATTTATTCTTTCACTAACTAGTCTTTTGTAATTTGTCCACTTTATTTTCTTTTTAGTTCTCTTCGGTTTGTTTGTTTCTTCCCATGTTCCTATTTCTAGTAGAATGGGGTTGTGATCTGTGGTTCCTTCATTTAGTGTGATTAATTCTGTTTGGAGTCCTAGGTTTTTAGCAACAACGATGTCTATGTGGGTGGGAAGTCCATTTCCTGGGAAGTGTGTTGGATCTTCTGGGCCCATTGCCACTGTATCTTCGTTGTTTTCTATGTAACTGTTTAATAATCTTCCGTTTCGGTTCGTAGCTCTATCATTCCAGTTGGGGGATCTTGCATTAAGGTCTCCTATTATTATTGATGGTTCTGGGATGTTTAGGAACGCCTCTAGATCTTCGTCCATTAATGGGTCTTGCGGTCTTACGTAGGCTGATGTTATTCTGACTGCGCCTTGCCTCATTTTCACTTCTACCGTTGTTGCCTCCATGTTTACTAGTGGTGGAGTCGTGAATCTTGTGTGTTTAATTCCCTTCTTGACTAGTATGGCCGTTCCTCCTGATCTTCTTGTGTGGTCGTTCCTGTAAACATCGTACCCAGGACACTTTAGGTTGAAGTTGTTAGTGAGCTTGGTTTCCTGTATTGCTACGATGTCCATCTCGTATCTATTGACGAGTTCATCTAGGATGTTTTGGTTGGTTGAAATACCGCCTGGATTCCAGGAACCTATCCTCAAGTATCCCCTTTCTGTCACCATTACTTCTGTGCCTCCCTGGTGCCCAATATCACCTCTCTGACTACCCTAGTCACTATTCTGACTATGTAGTCTTCGTCTGGGATCGCTGTGGTGTTTTGCGCGTTTTGTGTGGCCTGGGCGTAGGAAACCCCGGCTGCTTGTGGTCGTCTTTGTTGTTGTGCTTGTTGGTGTTGTGGCCTCCTTGGCGGTGGTCTTCCCCATATTGGGCACCTAGGGCATCCTCTGTAGCTGGCTGGATGGCTGCCTTTGCAGTTTGCGCAAGTTGCTTTGACATCTCTGACACGTTTGCACTCTTTTGTTTGGTGGTCTTCACCGCACTTAACACACTTTGGGTCTTTGTGGCAAGCGTTTTGGGCGTGATGGAAGCCCTGGCAGTTAAAGCACTGCGTTGGTCCGTTTGCCTTTCGTAGGTCCTCTACCACGACCTTCATATGGCACAGGTTGGTTATCCGCTTTGCACCCTCAACGTCTTCGTGGTCCAGAGTCAGGACGAACATCGGAAGCTGTCTCTTGGGACCGGCTCTGGTGGACATGTTTTTCGCCGAATGGCAGACAATGTTATATTGTGCTGCCATTTCGTCTTTTATTGTCTCTTCTGTGGTGTTCGTTGGTAACCCTCTTAAAACCACTCTGGGTTTTCTATCCTCGTCTAACGGGAAGGCTATCCATTGTAGCCTTTTGGTTTTGTCTTTTGCGTCGTATGCTTTTGCATAGTCTTCCACTATCCTGACCATGCTTCTGTAATCTTCGGGGCTTTTTGCTTGAATGAGGGTTTCCCTACCGCTCCTGGAGATTTTGTTTATCGTGATTATTTTTTTCTTTTGGGCGATGCTGAGGATGGCCCCTGTCTCGCTCACGCTCTGTAATTTTATTACAGGCGGTTTTCGGTGATGTGTTACCTGTTGTTCAGGCAACACAGCGGTGTCTTCGTCTTCGTTTGTTTCCATCCGACTTTCTGACTCTGAGACACTGGGACGTCTCGGGGCAGGCGTGTCGCCACCTGCGCTCGTAGCTGGATGGATTGGGGAAACTGATCCTTGGGGCAGGTTGGGGGTGTCTTGCATCTGGGGAGACTTTGTCCTCATAGCGTTGCCTGCTTGGATTTCCCATGCCGTCGCCTCTTCCTTTGAAATCGGTGATTTCAGCGCTGGGAAATCTTCTTTGTTTTTTGGTTTAGCTTCGTTTCGGATATTTTTTAATCTCTCTTCAGCAGTTGGTTTTTGCTTTTTATCTTCAGGGCTTGGCTGTGGCTTCTTCACTTCAGAGGCTGGCTGTGGCTTCGGTTTAATCTGCTGTAGCTGTTGTTGCATCTGTTCCATGAGTTTTCTTGTTTCTTTCTGTTCTGTCAACAGGTCGTCCAATCGGTTTGTCATCTTCCGGAGTTCAGCTCTTAGTCGCTCGTTTTCTTCTTCTTTCTTTGCCATTTGTTCTTCGGCATTTAGAAACCTGGCCCTCATCGTTTCTATTATTTCTTCTAGGATTGCTACTTTGTCTCTCGGTTCATCTTCGCTCTCGGATTTTGATGTCCGTGCTCTTTTGGTCGTACCTCTGCCTGCCTCATCGGGAACTTCTTCCTCCATGGCCTCTACTTCCGAGCTTTCCTTTTCTTTCTTGTCGCTCTCTTTCTTTTTCTCCTCTTTCTTTTTTTTTGACTTTTCCTTCTTTATCTCGCTCTTGGGGAGTTTAAAACCATCGGTTTTTGCGTTCTCGTCCACGGACGAGTATCCATCATTTTCTTCCGAACTTAATCTCTGAAACACGTTTGAACCCACTTTACGTGTGTCCTCATAAGTTGGCGGGGTAGGCGCCATGGAACGGGGGGGTGATCGAGATCTAGCTCGATTCATCTGGGGTTTGGGGACGGATTTATCTAATTTTGATGAAGCCTTTTTGTCTGCCGACTGGCCCGACACCACGTCGGCTTCAGGGTTGGCTCCCTGCACAAAGGCGCGGTTGTTCACGTACTCAGACAGAACTGAGTACGGGATCCTCTTGCTGTTCTCGTTCTACTGACCTAGGGGCCGGGGCTGCCCGATGTAGATTCCAAAGAACTACACCTTGCAGTGTCGATACCCTTACGGAGGCACAGTAGAAATCCCGTGACGGGCTCAAGTAGAGCCCGTCTTGCTTTTTCCGCTAACCGTTGTCTAGCTACGGCGTCTCAGAGAATCCAATAAAATCAAATTCCCTAAGTTTCACCGCATCCAGTCAATCGGCCTTTGCCTCTCCTTCTCGCCTCGGAGAGTGAGTAACGCTCAACTGGTGTTGCGCTTACATCCGCAACTGGACTGAGAAGTCCACAATCAAGCTACCCCCACCTCGTTCGGCTGCTCTTCGCTGTTGCACCGCTCCCCTGGCACGTCTTTACTGTTCAGCGTCCGACGCTGAACATTTTGAGCTCGTTCCACTGAGCAGGAATTTAATACCCTAGTGGGGGGGGGGGCTGAGTCAGCCCCCCCCACTACTTAAAAATAGGAATATTGAATCGGTTTTTGCGGCAGAATTACGAGCTATTTATGAGCTCTTGAAATTATATAGTTTCGATTTTTGAGCTCATCCCCTTCACCCCCAAACAACCCTTTAATTGATTTAACTTAAGAGAAAGATGCTGAGAAAACTTAAAATATATCGTATTGCGGATATAATTCCTATAGCTTATATACTCTAAGAATAAACTATTAAATCAAGGGCATTTCGATTACTGAGCTACAACCCCTTCGCAAGAAAACCACCCTATCTTCCCGGCTTAAGAGAAAGTTGTACTTAAAATGCGTTAAACTAATTATTTGGCGACTACATATCATTTAATAATTTATAAGCTTCCAAATTACGCGCATTTAGATCAGTAAATTGCAATTTATTTTGTATAGTGCAGTCACTGAAGGTAAAAATCAACGATTACCTTCAATTTCGGTGAACCTTCATCGATTTTCACGAAAATTGGTCAGTGGTTAGAGGATACGTCAAGAAACAAAGGTGACATGGTACCACCTTGCGCCTTTACCCTGAGGGTGGATACCGCCCCTTCTCCGGGCTGAAAATTATTTTATAAAAAATAACTGCACAAATCAATAAAAGAACAAATTAAAAGCAAAATTTATTATATAAAGTTAATAAAATAAGTCAATACTTTTTAAGTTTTTAAAGATCAAAGATTTTAATTATTTGTGAAAAAAAATGCATGTTTTGAAGAGGTTTTTTGTAAATCACTGAAAAACTGTAAGTTTTTACAAAAAAGTTAATAGTAGTTTAATTCGTATAGCTTATATTCTAAGAATAATCTCTAAAATCACGCGCCTTTCGATTATTGAACTACAACCCCTTCGCAAGAAAACCATCCCATATTCCCGGCTTAAGAGAGAGTTGTTCTTAAAATAATTTAAATTGATTATTTGGCGACTACATATCGTTTAATAATTTATTAGCTTGCAAAATATACGCATCTCAATTATTGAATTGCCATTTTCTTTCTATAGTGCAGTCACTGAAGGTAAAAATCAACTATTACCTTCGATTTCGGTAAATCTCCATTTATTTTCACGAATTGACAATAACAACTTGGGGTTTTAGCCTGGGGTATATGTCACCCCTTCTCGGGAGTGAAAATTACTTTATTAAAAATAACCCCACAAACCGAGAGAGGGACAAATTGTAAGCAAAATTTGTTACATAATGTGATTAAAATAAATCAATACTTTTTGAGTTATTAAAGATCAAATATTTTAATTTTTGGAAAGAAAATGCATGCTTTAGAGCGATTTTTCATAAATGACTCAAAAACTGTAAGTTTTTACAAAAAAGTTTTCATCACTAAAATTGAAGCTAATAAAAAATATAATAAATTGCTTACTTGAAAAACCTTTAATGTTAATTTAAAGTAAGTTATTGGTAATAAAATGTATATTTTTTTCCGCGACTGTTCAAATCTAAGGGTTCAAGCTTAAATAACGGGAAAAAGATGCAATTTATAACACTTAGATACTAATTACTTGTCAAATTACTTAGAAATACCCATCAAAAATAAGATCCAGAAAAAGTTGATAGTATCAAAATCCGCTCACCAATTTTCGTGAAAATGAATGGAGATTTACCGAAATCGAAGGTCATAGTTGATTTTTACCTTCAGTGACTGCACTATAGAAAGAAAATGGCAATTCAATAATTGAGATGCGTATATTTTGCGAGCTCATAAATTATTAAACAATATATAGTCGACAAATAATTAATTTAAATTATTTTAAGTACAACCCTCTCTTAAGCCGGGAATATGGGATGGTTTTCTTGCGAAGGGGTTGTAGTTCAATAATCGAAAGGCGCGTGATTTTAGAGATTATTCTTAGAATATAAGCTATACGAATTAAACTACCATTAACTTTTTTGTAAAAACTTACAGTTTTTTAGTGATTTACAAAAAACCTCTTCAAAACATGCATTTTTTTTCACAAATAATTAAAATCTTTGATCTTTAATAACTTAAAAAGTATTGACTTATTTTATTAAGTTTATATAATAAATTTTGCTTTTAATTTGTTCTTTTATTGATTTGTGCAGTTACTTTTTATAAAATAATTTTCACCCCGGAGAAGGGGCGGTATCCACCCTCAGGGTAAAGGCGCAAGGTGGTACCATGTCACCTTTGTTTCTTGACGTATCCTCTAACCACTGACCAATTTTCGTGAAAATCGATGAAGGTTCACCGAAATTGAAGGTAATCGTTGATTTTTACCTTCAGTGACTGCACTATACAAAATAAATTGCAATTTACTGATCTAAATGCGCGTAATTTGGAAGCTTATAAATTATTAAATGATATGTAGTCGACAAATAATTAGTTTAACGCATTTTAAGTACAACTTTCTCTTAAGCCGGGAAGATAGGGTGGTTTTCTTGCGAAGGGGTTGTAGCTCAATAATCGAAATGCCCTTGATTTAATAGTTTATTCTTAGAGTATATAAGCTATAGGAATTATATCCGCAATACGATATATTTTAAGTTTTCTCGGCATCTTTCTCTTAAGTTAAATCAATTAAAGGGTTGTTTGGGGGTGAAGGGGATGAGCTCAAAAATCGAAACTATATAATTTCAAGAGCTCATAAATAGCTCGTAATTCTGCCGCAAAAACCGATTCAATATTCCTATTTTTAAGTAGTGGGGGGGGCTGACTCAGCCCCCCCCCCAGTAGGGTATTAAATTCCTGCTCAGTGGAACAAGCTCAAAATTTTTAGTTTGCGGAATATGAGAGCTCATAAATAGCTCATAAATCAGGGCTATTTGTTTTTTAATTTTTGCAAGTGGGGGGGGGGGCAGCTCAACACGGGTCTATAAATTGCATTTTTAACACGTTTGTAGAAAAATATATTTAAAAACACTAATATATTCTTTCCACACCTTTTATGGACTGATCAATACATAAATTAAAACATTTAGTAACGAACTCCATACTGCCTGTGTGCGCAGATTACTAAAATTTCACCCTCAATGAAATCGCGCCTAAAGAAATATAACTTCAAAAAGGCAGTATAACTGTTAACTAACCTTTGTTGTTTCTCTTCCCACAAATTTTAACACGCAACAACCATACATTACATAACCAAACCGTCAACCGTCCACACCACAGCTGTGCTACAGCTGCCATATTGGATAATTTTTGACATGTCATTTGAACATCCAATCAGAACAAAGTTATAATGCGCATGCGTCCGGATCATAGGTTTTAACATATAAAAATTCACCCTCATATCGCCCGTAAAGAAGTATAACTTCAAAAATCTAACACATTCGTTAAAGAAAAGCGTGGGGCACGAAAAGTATAAAAGTATCTATTCTCAAACCGATTATTCGATGAAGACGCGCTCCACGCTTTCCTTTAACGAATGTGTTAGATTTTTTCAATTTTTTAACGAATGTGTGTCATTTTTGCATATTTAACCTGTCTAACAGTTTATTTCGAATAATTATTCGAGTTTGAATTTTTTTATTTTTTCCTTTTTAGTTGATTTTTTTATATTTTTAATTTTAGTCACTGGTAACTAAAGAAAAGCTTTCCTTAAAATTTTTTTTTCGTATTTTTTATTTTTTTCTTTTTACTCTAACACTTTTCAAATATTAAAATATATCGTCATGTTTAAAAAAAGAATGTATATGATAGACATATTTTTTGCATTTATTTCAACATTTGATACGTACATTGTACATTTTCTGTAATTTCTTCATACATTTCTTAAAGTAAAATTATCATTTACACCTATTACAGTTTTCGCAGTCTTTCAATCTCTTCTAATGCTTTACCCTGTGTAGACCCTGTAAATTTCTTATTTACAGTACTCCGGAGATCACTTACGACGTCATATTCGTTTTCAGCGACCCCAAAACCCCCTGAGTAACGCAATGCAGTTCTTCCATGCGTAAGCCCACTAATGATCCCACTCGGCTCAATGCAACGTAAGCCTGTCCTTCCGCAAACACTTTCGAGCCTAGGTTAATTGTTTCGGGCCTAAACAGTTAACGTAAAACGTGAAATTATGTATTGTATAGTTCATATAACTAGCTACAATCTGTAAAAGTTTTAAGTTTCTACATTGTAAAAAACAAGAAAATTTAAGCACTTTGCTTTAAAATCGTTTTTTTTTATTTAAACAATTAATAAACATAAATTTTGTTATTGACTATTCGTGTATTATTCCCGCGAATTCATATGTCTGCAAATTTTCATTCATTTGCATTGAAGAAAAGGCAGTCAAATGAATGTCTAAATACTTGACCCAAATGATTGAACTAAAGAAGAGCGTTAAAAAAAAGACTTTGAATCGTCAAAATCATACGATATAATATAAATAATCAATCTTTAATCGAATCAAAATTTAAACGGGTTTAAAAAACAGTTTGTGGTAAATAGAAATAAAATATTACCTGAATATGTTTAAAATATACCCATCGGATGTAGTCAAATAATAACTTTCTACGGGATATCCTTCATTTTGAATTAGTTCTGTTGCTGAAACGCGTTTTTGTGTCCCAAAGTTTTCCAGTTTCAAATCCAATAAAGTCTTAAAAATATCTCCTCTTGTCTCTATGCCGAGAGCAACAGCAGAGTTAAGTAAAATTTGAATAGCACTAGCGTCAGTTTTTAGCCCATCCACTAAATTAGTGGCAACTTCATCCAGGGCAATACCGGCTTTGGCAGTATAGAGAAGAGCAAAAATCAAAAACAACTGCTTCGTTAGAAACATTTTTTTAATTTAGAAGTAATCTAATAGGTTTATGTATTTATACATATTTTTATCTAATGTGAGTTTATACCGTGAATACTTTGTCTTGTTTGGAATAATACTTTAAATACATATTACCTTATTCAAGATAATCTGTTATGTAAATGTATAGTTTTTTTTAACTTCCTTAAAACAGATACAAATTTTTCTGTAGGTAAGTATGTATTACACTACTCTAGATCTTTATATAAACGAAATATAAACGAAAGATGGCAAAAATTAAAATGCAAAATAAATAAAACAACAAACGAAGTAATAGGAAAGAAAAAAACAACAAAAAGAAATAAAGACTGGTACGATCAAAACTACGAAACAGACAGAACATTAAAAAACTCAGCCAGAATGACATGGATTAAAAACCCGTTAGAACAAAACAAAGAAAAACACAAAATAGAGAGAAACAAAGCCAACGCAACAAATAAAAAGAAAAAAAATACTGGTTATATGAAAAGCTAGAGGATGTAGAAAAAGACAAAAAAATAATAAAATAAAACAATTTTACAAAAAAGTCAGAGCAACAAAAAATACGCCCAGCATTAAAAAAAGAGGACCAACAAACCAAAAATGAGAAACTGTGTTTGAAGACAAACAGATGAGCAGAATATAAGAAGAATATTATGAACAATGCTATTAACTACGGAGGAAACACACTGCGATGAAGAAGTAAGACTAATAGTACAAGATAACGACGAAGTAGAAATTCCCACAGAAGAAAAAGTACAAAAATAAATTAAAAACCTCCGAAACGGAAAAGCAGCAGCAGAAGATGAAATACACTACTCAACAATTGAAGTGGATAATTTTAAAATTCCTAGAATTAACATATAAAACTATTTTTAAAATAATTGCCTGTACTATACTCTATATGCTATCTTTATTGCCAATATTTTTTGCATGTAGTTTTTTTCTCCCTATTCTTATCAACCCTTATCTCGTATAAAAGAGAAATGTTCCAAACATGAATATATCATTCGTATAAAAGTGCTTGTATTGGCTTTACCAGTTGTCAATAAGTCCAGAAATCTATTTATCACAAAAACATTATGCCGCAAAGACGTTTAGAACTAGTGCAGCTCGAGCAATTAGTTCGTTGGATCCAACAAGGCATAACTCAACAAGAGGTTGCTATGAGGCTAAATGTGTCGCAAAGTGTGATAAGTCGTGCATGGAATCGGTATGTAGCAACTGGATCTGCAACATACAGGCATGAAGGAGGAAGAGAACGATCTACAACTCGTCGGCAAGACCGTTTTGTAGTTCTGACGGCAAGAAGAAACCCAACGTTCACGGCTTCCAGAATTAACAGTATCTTTAGGCATGCTACTGGACGAGCGATTTCCAGTCAAACTATCAGAAGACGGTTACATGCATCCAATTTAAGGGCTAGACGGTGCGCTACCCATCCACGACTAATTAGGGAGCAGCGTGCATGCAGATATCGCTGGGCGATGGAACACTATCAGTGGAATTTCGAAAATTGGAGGAATGCTCTCTTTACTGACGAGTCCAGATTTCGTATGTATACGAATGATGGCCGATTATTGGTGTGGAGGGAAAGAGGACAGCGTTACAATGAAAATCTGCTAGTCCCAACCATTCTTTTTGGAGGTGGATCCGTTTGCGTGTGGGGAGGCATATGTTTTGACGGTCGCACGGACTTAGTCGTCTTAATTAATAAGACAATGACTGCTACACGATATCGAGACAGAGTCATAGTACCAATAGTTGTTCCATTTTTTGGTGCAAATTATTTTCTATTTTTTGTTTCTTAAAGAATTTCTTTCTTTCGGTTCATCTGTATGAAAATACGAAGTAAAAATAAATCTTTATTTATATCACTCTATTTTTCTATTTGACCTTATGAATAAAAAATAAAATACACATTTTCATAATATCCACTTCAATTGTTGAGAAGTGTAGCAGTGACATTATAGCCCGATCAAAGAACAATCGGACCCCAAAAAAAATAGTATAGTAGAATAGGTAGTTGAAAGTGTCTATTATTATGTAAGAAAAAGTTTACAATTCTACATCCCCTCCATTTTACACAAATGGAGGGGAATACCCCCTCTCGAAGGTGAAAACTATACATTCAAAATAACACCGGAATTGGATAAAATGACGTAAGTCTAAACAACTTTTGTTCTATAGAGTTTTTCGCTAAGTCAATACTTTTCTAGTTATTTTCGAGTGAATATCTTCATTTTTAACAAAAAAAAAACATGTTTTTGGACGGTTTTTCGGAGATAACTCAAAAAGTAATTATTTTATCGAAAAAAATATTCTTAGCAAAAATATAGCTTATAAAAAATTGAAGAAATGCTGTATGCATGAGGTCTGTAGACCCAGTAGAAGTAGAGTTATAGCTAATGAAAAGTAGGTTCTTCTTCGTCAAATTCCAAATCGAATATTTCAATGTGAAATAGCCCAAAAACGGAGCACTTTTCGGGAAAAATTGATTTCAACTTTTTTAAAGTGTTTAAAAAAAGGTTTATTTTGTTAAAAAAAAAATAAAACATTAAAAGTAAGTGAGTTACGCTCAAAATATTTTTGATCCCCAGCCATAGCATAACCAATTTTTGTCTAACAAGAAAACAATAAATTAAAACTATTCAGAAAAGCAAAACGAACATTTTATTACTCTTTGAGATTTTTGGTATTACTAACCATTTTTAAGGTAATTCCATAAAAAATTCCATGTTTTTCAAAATAAAAAAAAAATGTTTTATTTTAAACCCAATTTTTTTCAAAAATGATCGCTTTGAACCAATGAAACATATAATATAAACAATACATAAGTAAAGTAACTTGTGAAGCGGTAACGATTAATTTTAGTTGGGAAGCTAAATAGAGGGTGATTTTCGCGATTTTTTTAGCAAAAAATAAAAAAGACCAGCAATATTTTGAGCGTAACTCATTTACTTTTAACGTTAGAGTTTTTTAAAATCCAAAAATAAACCTTTTTTTATACATTTTAAAAAAGTTGTAACGAATTTTCTCCGAAAATTGCTCCGTTTTTGGGTTATTTCAATTTGGAATATTCGATTTGGAATTTGACGAAGAAGAACCTACTTTTCATTAGCTACAACTCTGCTTCTGCTGGGTTCTACAGACCTCATGCATACATAATTTTTTTGCTTTTTATAAGGTATATTTTTGCTAAGAATATTTTTTTCGCTAAAATACTTACTTGCGAAAAGCCGTCCTAAAATATGTTTTTTTTTTTGTTAAAAATTAACATATTCACTCGCAAATAACTCGAAAAGTATCAACTTAGTGAAAAAACTCTATAGAACAGAAGTTACTTAGAATTAGTCATTTTATACAATTTCGGACTTATTTTGAACGTATATATTTTCACCCCTGAGAAAATATTTTTCACCCCGTATTTCCCAATTTTTGTAAAATGGAGGGGATGTAGAATTGTAAACTTTTTCTTATATAATAATAGACAATTTCAACTACCTATTTCCAAACGTTCATCCTTCCTTTATTTTTTTGGAGGTTTTCGTAAAATGTTGTGTTCCCTGATCGGGCTATTAATAAAATACGGAGAAAGAGAATTACATAAATAGGCCAGGGTAATAAGATAAAAATATACATTGTTCGTGACACTCGAGCTACCAGGGTACTGAAGCGTTTTTTCGACAAGTAATACCTATAGGAACAACTTGTAACTATTTCCTGCGTAGGATCTGGCGGCCATTTTTATTTATAAACAATTAACTCTCAAAAAATGGCATTTTCCCCTTTTTTTTTCAAATCAATGGAAAACAGTGAAACTTATGATTTTTTTAGTACAAATATCTTTGAGATTATGGAAAAAGCTTTAAAATGACATATTACAAAGTTTGATATACTCATTTATTGTTAATATAATTGCGAAAAAAGGTCGGAATTGCAAAGAAAATTATTTTCGCAATAACTGCTGTAAAAGTTAGTGTACAGCTTTGAAATTTTTGTCAAATGAGGGTTCTTTGGTGCTTAATATGTGATAAAAATTTCAAAGCGATTCATTCAATTGTTTAAATTTTATTCGAATTGTTTATCTCAGTGAGCATTTTTTTTGCACTAACATAAGTCAGAAAAAAATGACGTTAGAACCATTCCACAGGTGTCAAATGGAAGAGCATGAACTATATTTTCAACTTGGTTTCAAAAAAGCGAATAAAAAATGCATTTATTAGTAATAAATAATTGTGCAAAAGTATCGTAAATCTTTCCTTATAAACTTTTTGAATAACTTTTTCCAAAAAAATTAACTTTTTTACCCTGTTTTAAGTGCACAACTACCAAGTAATGTTATTTATATCATAATTGATAAAAAATTGTAATAAATATATATAATTTCTTATATAACAAAATAAAAAGTTTATAAGGAAAGATTTACGATACTTTTGCATAATTATTTATTACTAATAAATGCATTTTTTTATTCGCTTTTTTTAAACCAAGTTGAAAATATAGCGCGTGCTCTTTCATTTGACACCTGTGGAATGGTTCTAACGTCATTTTTTTCTGGCTTATGTTATTGTAAAAAAAATGCTCTTTGGGATAAACAATTTGAATAAAATTTAAACAATTGAATGAATCGCATTGAAATTTTTATCACATATTAAGCACCAAAGAACCCTTATATGACAAAAATTTCAAAGCTGTACACTAATTTTTACAATAGATATTGCGGAATTAATTTTTTTTGCAATTCCAACCTTTTTTCGCAATTATATTAACAATAAATGAATATATCAAACTTTGTAATATGTCATTTTAAAGCTTTTTCCATAATCTCAAAGATATTTGTACTAAAAAAACCATAACTTTCACTGTTTTCCATTGATTTGGAAAAAAAGGGAAAATGCCATTTTTTGACACTTAATTGTTTATAAATAAAAATGGCCGCCAGATCCTACGCAGGAAATAGTTACAATTTGCTCTTATAGGTATTACCTGTCGAAAAAACGCTTCAGTACCCTGGCTGCTCGAGTGTCATGGAAAAAACCTTATTACCCTGGACTAAAAGAAATAAACCAGATAATACAACAAATATGGATACAAAACAGACTACCAGACGATTTAGTCCAGAAAGCCACTGCGCATCCGCTAGGAAAAATATTCTAATTCGGATTTTTTGCACAATCTTACTCAAAAAGGACTCCTTTTAACAAATTTGCATGTTGCCAGGGCCAAAAGGTGGTCAAAAATTTTTTAAACGTTTTTTTTTGTTTTTTTTTCTAAAATTATTTTTTTTGCATGGAAAAAAGTTTTTTTTAGGTTTTTTGGATCATTCCAAACAGAAAAGGTCTTTAGTGACTTTTCCCTAAAAATGATAGTTTTTGACATATAAGCGATTAAAAATTGAAAAATTGCGAAATCGGCCATTTTTAACCCTCAAAAACTATGTGAAAAACTGAAAATTTGAATGTTGCCAAGGTAGGTGGATATTCTTTAAACATCGATTGATGAAATCCCGAAGAGTTTTTTGCAATAAAATATTTAAAACTCCTTTGTTTTTTAATTGCTAATCAAGCGTGCGCGACACTATTTTCCACCAACAGTATGGTGCAAATGAAACGAATAAATTCGTTATTTCGTAAACCGGCGACTTTAAGGAAAAATGCCGAAACAGGTCGATTTTTATTTTTAACTTATGATATTGTGGCATATATGGTATACTAGTGACGTCATCCGTCTGGGCGTGATGACGTAATCGATGATTTTTTTAAATAAGAATAGGGGTCGTGTGGTAGCTCATTTGAGAGGTTCTTTAATTCTCTATTCAGGAATGTAAACATTTACATAATTATTTATACAGGGTGTCTTTCTACCTCTTTTTTTGTCAAATAATTTAATTTAATAAAAATTGTTTGGACATCCTGTATAAATAATTATGTAAATTTTTACATTACTGAATAGAGAATTGAAGAACCTTTCAAATGAGCTAGCACACGACCCCTATTCTCATTAAAAAATTCATCGATTACGTCATCACGTCCAGATGGATGACGTCACTAGTATACCATATATGGCACAATATCATAACTTAAAAATAAAAATCGACCTGTTTCGGGATTTTTCCTTAAAGTCGCCGGTTTACGAAATAACGAATTTATTCCTTTCATTAATTTGCACCATACTGTCGGTGGAAAATAGTGTCGCGCACGCTTGATTAGCAATTAAAAAAAAAGAGTTTTGAATATTGTATTGCAAAAAACTCTTCGGGATTTCATCAATCGATGTTCAAAGAATATCTACCTACCTTGGCAACATTCAAATTTTTAGTTTTTCATATAGTTTTTGAGGGTTAAAAATGGCCGATTTCGCAATTTTTCAATTTTTAATCGCTTATATGTCAAAAACTATCATGTTTAGGGAAAAGTCACTAAAGACCTTTTCTGTTTGCAATGATCCAAAAAACCTAAAAAAACTTTTTTCCATGCAAAAAATTTAATTTTAGGAAAAAAACAAAAAAAAAACGTTTAAAAAATTTTTGACCACCTTTTGGTCCTGGCAACATGCAAATTTGTTAAAAGGAGTCCTTTTTGAGTAAGATTGTGCAAAAAATCCTAATTAGAATATTTTTCCTAGCGAATGCGCAGTGGCTTTCTGGACTAATTGGAACAGATGTACATATGATAGTACCTATAATAAAAAAAGGAGATCGGAAGGAGTGCGAGAATTACAGAGCAATAACTTTATTAAAGACCGCATAATATACAATTCTAGAATATACTAAACATGAGATTTAAATTATGCGCTGAACGAATATTAGGAGGATACCAGAACGGGTTTTGACCGGGAAGATCGACAATTAATTTCATACATAGAGTGGAGCAAATAATTCAAAAATCTAGAGAATACAACAGATAAATTCATCCAATATTAATTGATTTCAAAAGCGCTTTTGACACAATCAATAGGACGAAGATGATGGAAGAGCTATAGAATTTTGGAGTCCCAGAAAAATTAAGACATATTCTAACAGTGAGCCTAAAGAACATCACAGCAAAAATCAGTTTTAGTGCAGTCACTGAAAATGGATTTGAGTTATTACCTCCGATTTCGTTGAACCTCCATCGATTTTTATAAAAATTGGTGAGTGGTTAGAGGATACCCATAGGAGCAAAGGTGCCAGAGTGCCAATTTGAGCCTGTTGCATTTACGGGGTGAAATCCACCCCTATTTTAAAATTATTTTTTAAATTTCTGAAAGTGTAGTCACCGAAGGTTTTCACCTCGGATTTCGTTGAACCTCCATTGATTCTGATCAAAATTGAAGAATCGTTAGAGGATACCTCAAGAAACAAAAGTAATGTGCTACCAACTTGCGCTTTTTGGATTTTAGGGATGAAATCCACACCTGCTTTAAAATTATTTTTTATATTTCTGAAAGTGCAGTCATCGAAGGTTTTCACCTTCGATTTCGTTGAACCTTCATTGATTCTCATCAAAATTCGTGAGTGGTTAGAGGATACCTCAAGAAATAAAGGTAATATGGTGCAAACTTACGTTTTTTGGTTTAGTGGTGAAATCCACCCCTGCTTTAAAATTATTTTTTATATTTCTGAAAGTGCAGTCATCGAAGGTTTTCACCTCCGATTTTGTTGAACCTCCATGGATTATTATCATGAAAATTGGTTAGTAGTTAGAGGATACCTCAAGAAAAAAAAGTGATCTGGTGCCAATTGACGCTCTTGCATTTTAGGGCTGAAATCCATCCCTGTTTAAATTTTTTTTATATTTCTGAGAGTGCAATCACCGAAGATTTTCACCTTCGATTTCGTTGAACCTTCATTGATTCTCATCAAAATTCGTGAGTGGTTAGAGGATACCTCAAGAAATAAAGGTAATATGGTGCAAACTTACGTTTTTTGGTTTAGTGGTGAAATCCACCCCTGCTTTAAAATTATTTTTTATATTTTTAAAGTGGAGTCATCGAAGGTTTTATCTCTAAATTCGTTGAACCTCTATTTATTCTCATCAAAACTGACGAGTAGTTAGAGGATACCTCAAGAAACAAAAGTAATATGATGTTAACTTGCGCTTTTTGAATTTTACGGGTGAAATCTTCCTTTGATTAATCATTGTTTTTATATTTGTGAGAGTGCAATCACCGAAGATTTTCACCTCCGATTTCGTTTATCCTTCTTTGATTCTCATCAAAATTGCTGAGTAATTAGAGGATACCTCAAGAAACAAAAGTAATATGATGCCAACTTGCGCTCTTTGAATTTAACAAGTGAAGTTCACCCCTGCTTTAATTTTTTTTATGTTTCTGAAAGTACAGTTTTCCGAAGGTTTTCACCTCATATTTCGTTGAACCTCCATTTATTCTCATGAAAATTGGTGAGTACTTAGAGCATACCTCAAGAAACAAAGGTAATAATGATGCTGACTTGCGCTTTTTGCATTTTAGAGGGGAAATCCACCCTTTTTTAACCCGCGAGTAGTCGCGCGGTGAGATAGAATCTCAATTTTTATCCTTTTTCGCGATAACTTCATGAAAAATTATGCAATTTTGAAAAAATTCCGTAAGTGCCTCGAGGAAGGGTGTAGTAATGCGTAGGAATTTTTTTTTTTATTTTTTTTCTTCTTCTTCTTCTTCTTTTTGTGGAATTTATGGCTTTGGGGAGAGCCAATTAGCTTTAACCCGCGAGTAGTCGCGCCGTTAGATAGAATCTCACATTTCACCCTTTTTCGTAATACAGTAAAACCTGTCAGTAACGGCCACTAAAAATGAAAGAACAATTGGCCGATATAGAAAGGTGGCCGCTATTGCCAGCTTTTGTGGTCTACATATAATTCGTTTGGGAAATTTTTAACCTGGCCGTTAGGACAGGTGGCCGATGTTGGCAGGTGGCCGTTATTACAGGTTTTACTGTACAGTAAAATTGTCAGTAACGGCCACTAAAAATGAAAGAACTATTGGCCGATATAGAAAGGTGGACGTGGTTTGGGAAATTTTTAAACTGGCCGTTAGGACCGGTGGCCGATGTTGGCAGGTGGCCGTTAACACAGTTTTTTTTAATAAAATTGTTAGAAATATATATTTTCAATATAAAAAGTAGATAAAAATAGTACAAAATAAAAATTTGTTTTAAATTCGTATTTTGAGATAGAATCTCACACGCGACTATCGACGTTACAGAAGTGAGCGCGACTACTCCCGGGTTAATTGTAAAATTGCAGATTTAAGCATTCTGGCGTAAGTAATCCAGTTTAGTCAAATAAAATAAATGTTTTTTTTAATATTTCCAAGCCTAATTTAGGATTTCCATGAATTTTTCAACACTTTAGCAACCACCCCTTAAATCAAAAGTTATATAAAAATTATTTTGATTAAATATTTTCGCGTGTTCCATTAAAAAAGATAAGTTTGCTTCACCCTCTCAACACGGGTGGCCCTGTAGATTAGGAAATATTTTCAAAATTCTGATCCTATCTACGCCCCAATCTTACCTAAATATATATAAAAATAAACGAGTTATACTGAAAAAAAAGTTGGCCTCTTTTTTTTGGTAAAAAAAATCGTGAAAACCTCCCTCTATTTAGCACCCTAAATGAAATTAATCGTTTGGCTTTACCATCTATTTTAACTGTATGTGTATTCTTTATATGATCTGTAATTTTGATTGGTTTGAAGTGCTTATTTTTAAAGACATATGGTTTTATGGTAAAAAAAAATTTTTCTAAAAATTTTTGAAAAATTTCATTTTTTTAAAATAACTTCTTAAAAAGTATTAATGATAAGAAAAATCTTAAGGAGTAAAAAAATGTGGGTTTTGCTATTATAAATATGCTAGTTTCATTTTGTTTCTCCGTAACACAAAAATTGGTTAAGATATGGCTGTTCAAAATTTGCATACACTCGTGATTAGTGACCCATTCAAGCTTTCTCAATCATAACCCTTTCAAAAATAAACACTTTAAACCGGTGAGACTGACAGATCATATAAAAAATAGAAAGTAAATTGTTTGTAAAGCGGTAGCGATTAATTTCATTTGGGGAGCTAGACACGGCGAGATTTTCATGATTTTTTACAAAAAAAAAGAGGGCCAACTTTATTTTGAGCGCAACTCGCTTATTTTTAATGCTAATACTTTTGTTAACAATTAAACCAAAGCTTTTTATAAACACTTTAAAAAAGTTTAAATGGGTTTGTCCCGAAAAGTGCTTAATTTTTCGGTGATTTCACCTTGAAATATTCGATTTGGAATTAGACGAATAAGAACGAATTTTTCATGAGCTACAACTTTGTTTTTATTTGATTGATAGACTTTATTGATACACCATTTTTTTGGGATTTTTATAAGCTACACTTTTGCTAAGGATATTTTTTTCGATAAAATATTTACTTTTTGAGTTATTTGCGAAAAACCGTCTGAAAACGTAGTTTTTTGTCGAAAAATCAACATTTTCAATGGCAAATAACTCGAAAAGTATTGACTTACGTAAAAAACTCTATAGAACAAAAGTTGCTTAAAATCAGTCAATTTATCCATTTCCGGTATTATCTTGAACGTATCTTTTTTCACCCCCGAGAAGGGGTGACTGTCACCCCCCAAGTAAAAGCAACCAACGGCACAATTTCAACTTTGAAGTGGAGGGTAAGTAGAACCTAAATCCAAATTTTCATGCAGTTCGGAGTTGCCCCTGAAAATTACACGGTATCGCCGAATTTCCCGTTCATTTACTGGGCTAACAACCGTTTTAAAGGTAATGACAAGAGCTATTAGTATAGTATTGTTGATCCAAAAGATGGCATAACCCAGACATCCAAAGTGAAAGTTATCCTTCAACACCAAATTGTTCTATATGGTCCACACAATGTCTAGAAAAAAGTCACACCATTTTGAGCGTCGGGTTTGTGGGGGAGAGGGGGGAGAAATCGGTAAATTCGTAGTTTTTTACGTTTTTCGTCAATATTTCTAAACCTATGCGGTTTAGCATGAATAACCTTCTATATAAAATTTTTCTACATTAAATTTGAAATAAAAAAGGGCCTATGCATAATCTCTCTAAAATGCATGGTTCCAAAGTTACGGAGGTAGTATAGTATAACTGGTCCAAAAAAAGGCCTAACCCAAACATCCAAAGTAAAAGTTTTCCTCCAACACCAAATTGTTCTGTATGGTCCACATATCGTTCAGTAAAAAGTTACACCATTTTGAGCGTCCGGTTTGGGGGGCCGATGGGGGAGAAGTCGGTAAATTAGTAGTTTTTTTTACGTTTTTCGTCAATATTTCTAAAACTATGCTTTAGCGTAAACAATATTATATACAAAAATGTTCTACATGAAATTTAAAACAAAAAAATCTTGTATACATAATTGTTATAACATCAACGGTTCCAGAGTTACGGAGGGTGAAAAGTCGAGGTTTTTGGGCAATGTATGGTATAACTATACCAAAAACCCAGACATTCAAAGTGAAAGTTATCCTCCAACACCAAATTGTTCTATATGGTCCATATAATGTTCAGAAAAAAGTCACACCATTTAGAGCGTCGGGTTTGGGGGGGAGAGGGGGGAGAAATCGGTAAATATAAAAAGTATCGAAAACTTCCACTTTTCACCCTCCGTAACTCTGGAACCGTTGATTTTATAACAATTATGTACACAACCTTTTTTGTTTTAAATTTTATGTAGAACATTTTTCTGTAGAACATTCTTTATGCTAAAGCATAGTTTTAGAAATATTGACGAAAAACTTAAAAAAACTATTAATTTATCGACTTCTCCCCCATCTCTCCCCCCCAAACCGGACGCTCAAAATGGTGTAACTTTTTACTAAACAATATGTGGACCATATAGAACAATTTGGTGTTGAAGGAAAACTTTTACTTTGGATGTCTGGGTTAGGCCTTTTTTTGGACCAATTATACTATACTACCTCCGTAACTTTGGAATCGTTCATTTTAGAAGGGTTATGCATAGTGCCTTTTTTATTTCAAATTTAATGTAGAACAATTTTGTATAGAGGGTTATTTATGCTAAACCGCATAGTTTTAGAAATATTGCCGAAAAACTTAAAAAAATACGAATTTACAGATTTATCCCCTCTCTCCCCCCAAACCCGACGCTCAAAATGGTGTGACTTTTTTCTGAACATTATATGGACTATATAGAACAATTTGGTGTTAGAGGATAACTTTCACTTTGGATGTCTGTGTTTGGGTCTAACTATACCATACTATATAACATCGTGTTAAACTTAATCTTCGAAATTCCTTGTTTTTTAAAAGAAAAAAGTGTAAAAGGTCCCTGTTACATGGTTCTCACAGTAAAATTTAGGCTTTAAACGTTTCTATTATAAAATAATATAGGTATATATTCTATACAGAGTGGGCCAAAGAAAACAGTCCACCTCGATATTTGACAGTATTTATTAGATGTTAAGGAAATGAAGAAACAGGTCGATTTTTGATCTAAGGGGGACACATTTTTACGATACATACATCTGTCATTTGTCAACCCCTTCCTTCCATTTCCCCCATCCCTTATTTTTAAATAGGGAATAGGGTTCGTGTGCCACCTAATTTGAAAGTTTATTTAATTCTTTATTCAGTAATACCAACATTGACATAATTATTTATACAGGGTGTCCAAGAAACATTTTATTTTGAATTAAATTAATTGATATTAAAAGAAAAATGTATGCAATTGATTTAACTCAAAATACATTCTACTCTGGACAGAAAACAGAAAAAATTGTTTATTTGACAAATAAAAATATTGTTTTTCGCTTAAATTCAATATTCAACCTTCCAAGAGGCAAATGGGTGGCAACTTAACATTGAAATTAAACGAAAAGCAATGTATATTTATCAAAAATATTTTTTTCTGTTTTGTGACACCAGTAGAATGTATGTTGAATTAAATAAATTACATAAATTCTTCTTTTTGTGTCAATTAATTTAATTAAAATATTTTTTTCTTGGACACCCTGTTTAAATAATTATGTTAAGGTTTATATTACTGAATAGAGAATTGAATAAACTTTTAAATGAGCTAGCACACGCCCCCTATTCCCTATTTAAAAATAAGGGGTGGGGGATGTGGGAGGGAGAGGGTTGGCAAATGTATGTACCGTAAAAATGTGTTCCCCTTAGATCGAAAATCGACCTGTTTCGTAATTTCCTTAAAATCTAATAAATACTGCAAATATCGAGGTGGACTCGTTTCGTTGGCCCACTCTGTATAAAGAACAGTAAAAGTTTTGTAAAAATAAAACTAAAATTTCATTATATATCATTTCTTACGTGTATCGGTTATTTTTGGAGTTATTATCAAAAGAAAATGAAATTTACGAAGATCTAAAAAATTCTGATTTTATCAAATTATTTTTTTTTCAAAAATATGCACCCTAAACCGGCCAAAATTGTTGACGTCATTACTTCTGTTAAAATAAAGAAATTTTTATAGGGACTACTATAATGTTTGTGGAAATGACGTATGTTTTAATTATCACTTTTTCCTAAAAAATTCGAAAGGGTCCTCTTGTTTTCCTCATAACTTGCTTAATTTTGATGATATTGACTTCTTCTACAGCTTTTTGGATAGGTATTTTTAAGTACTTTAAAAATAACTAATATATATATATATATATATATATATCAAACAAATGAAATAGAGAATGTGGAAAAATCCCCTTACGAACAATTCACACATCCACCATTTATTTTACATTAGTTTACATCGGTAAACCAATAACTTAGATCTTTTGATCACTGAGTGTGTTTCAAAGATTTACATCTTTTATATATATATATATATATATATATATATATATATATATAGAAATATATATATATATATATATATCATAAAGGAGTACGACCGTCAATTCCAATATAACAAAGGAGCACTCGTAAGTGTAGGGTTTTATCGGTCAAGTGGGTGAAAAAAGAGACAAAGAATTCAGCTACTTCATCTATTTATTGAAGACGTTTCGTCTACTGCTCAGTAGACATCATCAGTTCATCTACAAAAAGAGTGTTATAAGAAACAACATCCAAAAGAGAGGTAAAAAAGCACTAGCGTTACCTTAAAAAGACATGTAGCAAAAGATAAGATGTACATAGTAAAAAAAACCTTATCCATGAACCAATGTAATGTATAAGTATGTAACATTTAAGTGTATAGTTAATATTTAAAAACTTTAGTACAGCCAAAGACAAGACCATGTGGTAACAGTCACATATAAAAAACAAGTGGAAAAAAGCTGGCTTGCTTTTTTTCAAAGTCAAGAATGAACCAAGAAAAAACCAGATTCACACTTCCAAAAATTTAGTAGTGTTTAAGCATACTTCATTTTAACCTTAGGCAACATCATTAAATGAATATAGTGCTAATATGCAACTTCGAAAATTTAAAGTTGAATAGTTACCAGCAGGTCATCCTAGCCCAACGGACACACAAAAGAAAATGGAGTTTGAATTATCAGGTGTAAACTGACATCTCGCCAAGAGGCAGGCAACCTTTAAAAAATTTTATAACAAAGAGTGACTGACAACTGCAGCGCAGCGCGGTAAAATTTAAATTGATGTATTTAAAACAGTTATAAAAGTGTTTAAAAAGTGAAAGTAATATCAAGAAGTAATCAAGGGATGTACCTTATACCTCGTAGACAAGAATCACAGTTTATTTTAAACAAGTGAGGGCACTTCACACAATTATATGGAAAAGTGCCTACGTTAGTACTGGTCATCCAGTTACTAACGAATATATAAGATAGTACAATAGTATAACTCCCATATATCGCAGCTCAAAATGCAAGAAAAAATATGCAATAATTTAAGAAAATTTATAAATCAGTTTAGCAAATTGTAATTTATAATTAATATCAATAATGCAAAATTTTATCCTATGGAAAATTTTAAATTGTTCAATCTATTAAGTAACTGTTATTATCAAAAAAAAAAGTGGGAAAAGCTTGAAAAAACCACCAAAAACTTTTTTACAATAAAATAATTTAAGTGTAATAACATCTACTGATTCCGCAAGATCAATATTAAAAGAAGTGGGAAAAGCCTGAAAACCACAAAAACTTTTTTACAATATAATAATTTGAGTGTAATAATACCAACTAATTCTGCAAAATCAATGCATGGTATATTTGACTCAAGTTACTGATGTCAGTTCTCTTGTTAAGTACATTAGAGGTTTTTAATATGAAACACATCTCTAAGAACTGTCTTTTCGACAGGTTGCGTTCATTGCAAAGGATCTTGGCTTCATCAAAGTCCACCTTATGTTTTGTATCTATTGCATGTTGGGCTAAGGCACAAGTTGGTTTTTTCAAATTGATATCACTACGGTGTGAAATTAAACGTGATTTTAAAGCTCGCTTTGTCTGCCCTACATAACATGCGTCACATTCAGCACAAGGTATGTGGTAGACCACATTAACCTGTTCCAAAGGGACAAGGGTGTTTTAGTCTTAGAGAACAAATTTCTGACTGATCTTGCGTTCTTAATTGCAATCTTAACAGGAATATTATTATTTTTATATAGTTTAATAAGTTTATCAGTAACCTGAGGAAAATAAGGAAGTGAAGAAAACTGGGAAACAGGAGTCCCAAGATTAGTAGTAGGCAGAATTGTGATGTTAACAGTATTATTCGATATTGATCTAAGTTGGTCACCATTGGGTATGTCGTTCAGAGAAGAACCGTAACTTTGGGAAAAAAGAAATTTATTGATAAGGGATGAAGGGTAGGAATTATCTACCAATATACTTCTGAGTAACAGAAGGGATTCCCTTCGATTAACCGGATGTGTCAACCTATGTAGCCTGCAGCTTAAAGCTTTAATAAGATTTATTTTATATTTAAAAGGATGACAAGAATGGTAGTTGAGAAACCTATTAGAGGCCATTGGTTTCCTATACCAGCTTGTACAGAGTGTGTTATCTCCACTTCTAGTGACACGCATGTCCAAGAAGGGGATACTCTGGTTGTTGGGGTCCTCGAGTTCACATGTGAACTGCAAGTGAGGATCAAACCCATTGAAGATGGACAAGGTGGCCTGAGTCTTGTCTGGTGGTAAGGCTAGTAATAGGTCGTCCACATAACGTTTAACAAAAGGAACTTGAAAATCTAAATAACCCAGCCGGTCAGAAACTAAATCATCCAAAACATAATTCACTAGGATGGGTGAAATCGAGGAACCCATTGGTGTCCCAAAAATTTGTAAATAAAATTTGTCGTTGAAGACCAAAAAATTAGTGTCAAACACTAATTGGAGCAATTCTGCAAACACTTCCCAGGAAACTGGAGAATTAGGTTGGATAATATTCCAATGATTTCTTAGTGAAGTAAGGACACTAGCCAAGGGAAGGTTAGTAAAAAGTGAAACTACATCAAAACTCACCAAAATATAACCATGTGGTAGCTTCAAGTCATTAATAAATTCACTAAATTGAAAAGAGTCAACAATGTTGTAATCATTATTGTAATTATAAGATTTTGACAAGATATCAGTCAAAAATTTAGCAATATGTATATTAGGTGAATTAATTGAGGAAACAATAGGCCTCATGCTCAATGTGGGCTTGTGAATTTTGGGCAGACAATAAAATCTTGGAGCATAACCATCATAATTATGTAATGACTTAGCTAAAGTTTGATCTATGATCTTAATATTTTTTAAGTGAGTAATGAATTTATTAATTTTGTTAGAAAATTTTGAACAGGGGTTTGAAGTAAGAGGTTGGTAGTACCTAACGTCATCTAACAATGATTGACTGAGGCTGATGTATTGATCTTTATCCATAAGAACAGTGGCATTGCCTTTGTCACTGGTGAGAACGAGAAGATTAGGGTGGGTTTTTAAAAACGATACCGTTTCCCTATAAATCTTATCAATTTCAGAAATGGATTGCCTAGGGCGGTTGGTATAATTCAACAGAATGTTGTTAGAAGATGACCTTAGGGAAAGAAGATCGGCATTGTCTGCATGAGACAATATATTTTCCACATCTGCAAGGGTCCTACTGATTGAATAATCTTTGAAGGTAGGTTCCAGACCAAATTTAGGGCCCAAAGATAATAACTTTAGAATATTTTGAGGAACATCCACATTAGAAAGATTCTTTATCCAATTAGGATTAAATGGAATTTTGTGGAAGTCTGGTGTACCCAATTTATCAAGCTTACTCTGAAGATGTAAAATAGTTTTATTATAAACGAAATTAAATTTCTTGTGTAAAGAGGTCTCAAACCTATCTAACAAAGATGCAGGTAAAGTGTGATCTAAGAAATCAGTGACATTATTTATTTGACCAAAAATGAATTTAATATCTGAATGAACCTTCGATATATGGAAATTAAGTAATCGTGCCCTCACCTGTCTATTAAGAGCCTGGCTCCTGCGTTGGAGTGTGTGATCGTGGGTTCCTGTGGTAGTAGTAAGTATGTTAGAAGTGGTGTCTGTGATAAATCTAGGAATTTTCTTGGTTCTCCTGCACTCTAGAAGGAAAGTTCTTCTTGCTTCAGCTGTAGCTAGTTTTTCGGTCAGATTGGTCCATCTCTTAAGCTTTTTCACTGGTAGTTCCCCATGGATGCGCCTGGTATTAGCGTAAAAACCCTCTGTAACAGAAGACATCATAAAGGAGTACGACCGTCAATTCCAATATAACAAAGGAGCACTCGTAAGTGTAGGGTTTTATCGGTCAAGTGGGTGAAAAAAGAGACAAAGAATTCAGCTACTTCATCTATTTATTGAAGACGTTTCGTCTACTGCTCAGTAGACATCATCAGTTCATCTACAAAAAGAGTGTTATAAGAAACAACATCCAAAAGAGAGGTAAAAAAGCACTAGCGTTACCTTAAAAAGACATGTAGCAAAAGATAAGATGTACATAGTAAAAAAAACCTTATCCATGAACCAATGTAATGTATAAGTATGTAACATTTAAGTGTATAGTTAATATTTAAAAACTTTAGTACAGCCAAAGACAAGACCATGTGGTAACAGTCACATATAAAAAACAAGTGGAAAAAAGCTGGCTTGCTTTTTTTCAAAGTCAAGAATGAACCAAGAAAAAACCAGATTCACACTTCCAAAAATTTAGTAGTGTTTAAGCATACTTCATTTTAACCTTAGGCAACATCATTAAATGAATATAGTGCTAATATGCAACTTCGAAAATTTAAAGTTGAATAGTTACCAGCAGGTCATCCTAGCCCAACGGACACACAAAAGAAAATGGAGTTTGAATTATCAGGTGTAAACTGACATCTCGCCAAGAGGCAGGCAACCTTTAAAAAATTTTATAACAAAGAGTGACTGACAACTGCAGCGCAGCGCGGTAAAATTTAAATTGATGTATTTAAAACAGTTATAAAAGTGTTTAAAAAGTGAAAGTAATATCAAGAAGTAATCAAGGGATGTACCTTATACCTCGTAGACAAGAATCACAGTTTATTTTAAACAAGTGAGGGCACTTCACACAATTATATGGAAAAGTGCCTACGTTAGTACTGGTCATCCAGTTACTAACGAATATATAAGATAGTACAATAGTATAACTCCCATATATCGCAGCTCAAAATGCAAGAAAAAATATGCAATAATTTAAGAAAATTTATAAATCAGTTTAGCAAATTGTAATTTATAATTAATATCAATAATGCAAAATTTTATCCTATGGAAAATTTTAAATTGTTCAATCTATTAAGTAACTGTTATTATCAAAAAAAAAAGTGGGAAAAGCTTGAAAAAACCACCAAAAACTTTTTTACAATAAAATAATTTAAGTGTAATAACATCTACTGATTCCGCAAGATCAATATTAAAAGAAGTGGGAAAAGCCTGAAAACCACAAAAACTTTTTTACAATATAATAATTTGAGTGTAATAATACCAACTAATTCTGCAAAATCAATGCATGGTATATTTGACTCAAGTTACTGATGTCAGTTCTCTTGTTAAGTACATTAGAGGTTTTTAATATTAAACACATCTCTAAGAACTGTCTTTTCGACAGGTTGCGTTCATTGCAAAGGATCTTGGCTTCATCAAAGTCCACCTTATGTTTTGTATCTATTGCATGTTGGGCTAAGGCACAAGTTGGTTTTTTCAAATTGATATCACTACGGTGTGAAATTAAACGTGATTTTAAAGCTCGCTTTGTCTGCCCTACATAACATGCGTCACATTCAGCACAAGGTATGTGGTAGACCACATTAACCTGTTCCAAAGGGGACATAAATTTCTTTTTTCCCAAAGTTACGGTTCTTCTCTGAACGACATACCCAATGGTGACCAACTTAGATCAATATCGAATAATACTGTTAACATCACAATTCTGCCTACTACTAATCTTGGGACTCCTGTTTCCCAGTTTTCTTCACTTCCTTATTTTCCTCAGGTTACTGATAAACTTATTAAACTATATAAAAATAATAATATTCCTGTTAAGATTGCAATTAAGAACGCAAGATCAGTCAGAAATTTGTTCTCTAAGACTAAAACACCCTTGTCCCCTTTGGAACAGGTTAATGTGGTCTACCACATACCTTGTGCTGAATGTGACGCATGTTATGTAGGGCAGACAAAGCGAGCTTTAAAATCACGTTTAATTTCACACCGTAGTGATATCAATTTGAAAAAACCAACTTGTGCCTTAGCCCAACATGCAATAGATACAAAACATAAGGTGGACTTTGATGAAGCCAAGATCCTTTGCAATGAACGCAACCTGTCGAAAAGACAGTTCTTAGAGATGTGTTTCATATTAAAAACCTCTAATGTACTTAACAAGAGAACTGACATCAGTAACTTGAGTCAAATATACCATGCATTGATTTTGCAGAATTAGTTGGTATTATTACACTCAAATTATTATATTGTAAAAAAGTTTTTGTGGTTTTCAGGCTTTTCCCACTTCTTTTAATATTGATCTTGCGGAATCAGTAGATGTTATTACACTTAAATTATTTTATTGTAAAAAAGTTTTTGGTGGTTTTTTCAAGCTTTTCCCACTTTTTTTTTTTTGATAATAACAGTTACTTAATAGATTGAACAATTTAAAATTTTCCATAGGATAAAATTTTGCATTATTGATATTAATTATAAATTACAATTTGCTAAACTGATTTATAAATTTTCTTAAATTATTGCATATTTTTTCTTGCATTTTGAGCTGCGATATATGGGAGTTATACTATTGTACTATCTTATATATTCGTTAGTAACTGGATGACCAGTACTAACGTAGGCACTTTTCCATATAATTGTGTGAAGTGCCCTCACTTGTTTAAAATAAACTGTGATTCTTGTCTACGAGGTATAAGGTACATCCCTTGATTACTTCTTGATATTACTTTCACTTTTTAAACACTTTTATAACTGTTTTAAATACATCAATTTAAATTTTACCGCGCTGCGCTGCAGTTGTCAGTCACTCTTTGTTATAAAATTTTTTAAAGGTTGCCTGCCTCTTGGCGAGATGTCAGTTTACACCTGATAATTCAAACTCCATTTTCTTTTGTGTGTCCGTTGGGCTAGGATGACCTGCTGGTAACTATTCAACTTTAAATTTTCGAAGTTGCATATTAGCACTATATTCATTTAATGATGTTGCCTAAGGTTAAAATGAAGTATGCTTAAACACTACTAAATTTTTGGAAGTGTGAATCTGGTTTTTTCTTGGTTCATTCTTGACTTTGAAAAAAAGCAAGCCAGCTTTTTTCCACTTGTTTTTTATATGTGACTGTTACCACATGGTCTTGTCTTTGGCTGTACTAAAGTTTTTAAATATTAACTATACACTTAAATGTTACATACTTATACATTACATTGGTTCATGGATAAGGTTTTTTTTACTATGTACATCTTATCTTTTGCTACATGTCTTTTTAAGGTAACGCTAGTGCTTTTTTACCTCTCTTTTGGATGTTGTTTCTTATAACACTCTTTTTGTAGATGAACTGATGATGTCTACTGAGCAGTAGACGAAACGTCTTCAATAAATAGATGAAGTAGCTGAATTCTTTGTCTCTTTTTTCACCCACTTGACCGATAAAACCCTACACTTACGAGTGCTCCTTTGTTATATTGGAATTGACGGTCGTACTCCTTTATGATGTCTTCTGTTACAGAGGGTTTTTACGCTAATACCAGGCGCATCCATGGGGAACTACCAGTGAAAAAGCTTAAGAGATGGACCAATCTGACCGAAAAACTAGCTACAGCTGAAGCAAGAAGAACTTTCCTTCTAGAGTGCAGGAGAACCAAGAAAATTCCTAGATTTATCACAGACACCACTTCTAACATACTTACTACTACCACAGGAACCCACGATCACACACTCCAACGCAGGAGCCAGGCTCTTAATAGACAGGTGAGGGCACGATTACTTAATTTCCATATATCGAAGGTTCATTCAGATATTAAATTCATTTTTGGTCAAATAAATAATGTCACTGATTTCTTAGATCACACTTTACCTGCATCTTTGTTAGATAGGTTTGAGACCTCTTTACACAAGAAATTTAATTTCGTTTATAATAAAACTATTTTACATCTTCAGAGTAAGCTTGATAAATTGGGTACACCAGACTTCCACAAAATTCCATTTAATCCTAATTGGATAAAGAATCTTTCTAATGTGGATGTTCCTCAAAATATTCTAAAGTTATTATCTTTGGGCCCTAAATTTGGTCTGGAACCTACCTTCAAAGATTATTCAATCAGTAGGACCCTTGCAGATGTGGAAAATATATTGTCTCATGCAGACAATGCCGATCTTCTTTCCCTAAGGTCATCTTCTAACAACATTCTGTTGAATTATACCAACCGCCCTAGGCAATCCATTTCTGAAATTGATAAGATTTATAGGGAAACGGTATCGTTTTTAAAAACCCACCCTAATCTTCTCGTTCTCACCAGTGACAAAGGCAATGCCACTGTTCTTATGGATAAAGATCAATACATCAGCCTCAGTCAATCATTGTTAGATGACGTTAGGTACTACCAACCTCTTACTTCAAACCCCTGTTCAAAATTTTCTAACAAAATTAATAAATTCATTACTCACTTAAAAAATATTAAGATCATAGATCAAACTTTAGCTAAGTCATTACATAATTATGATGGTTATGCTCCAAGATTTTATTGTCTGCCCAAAATTCACAAGCCCACATTGAGCATGAGGCCTATTGTTTCCTCAATTAATTCACCTAATATACATATTGCTAAATTTTTGACTGATATCTTGTCAAAATCTTATAATTACAATAATGATTACAACATTGTTGACTCTTTTCAATTTAGTGAATTTATTAATGACTTGAAGCTACCACATGGTTATATTTTGGTGAGTTTTGATGTAGTTTCACTTTTTACTAACCTTCCCTTGGCTAGTGTCCTTACTTCACTAAGAAATCATTGGAATATTATCCAACCTAATTCTCCAGTTTCCTGGGAAGTGTTTGCAGAATTGCTCCAATTAGTGTTTGACACTAATTTTTTGGTCTTCAACGACAAATTTTATTTACAAATTTTTGGGACACCAATGGGTTCCTCGATTTCACCCATCCTAGTGAATTATGTTTTGGATGATTTAGTTTCTGACCGGCTGGGTTATTTAGATTTTCAAGTTCCTTTTGTTAAACGTTATGTGGACGACCTATTACTAGCCTTACCACCAGACAAGACTCAGGCCACCTTGTCCATCTTCAATGGGTTTGATCCTCACTTGCAGTTCACATGTGAACTCGAGGACCCCAACAACCAGAGTATCCCCTTCTTGGACATGCGTGTCACTAGAAGTGGAGATAACACACTCTGTACAAGCTGGTATAGGAAACCAATGGCCTCTAATAGGTTTCTCAACTACCATTCTTGTCATCCTTTTAAATATAAAATAAATCTTATTAAAGCTTTAAGCTGCAGGCTACATAGGTTGACACATCCGGTTAATCGAAGGGAATCCCTTCTGTTACTCAGAAGTATATTGGTAGATAATTCCTACCCTTCATCCCTTATCAATAAATTTCTTTTTTCCCAAAGTTACGGTTCTTCTCTGAACGACATACCCAATGGTGACCAACTTAGATCAATATCGAATAATACTGTTAACATCACAATTCTGCCTACTACTAATCTTGGGACTCCTGTTTCCCAGTTTTCTTCACTTCCTTATTTTCCTCAGGTTACTGATAAACTTATTAAACTATATAAAAATAATAATATTCCTGTTAAGATTGCAATTAAGAACGCAAGATCAGTCAGAAATTTGTTCTCTAAGACTAAAACACCCTTGTCCCCTTTGGAACAGGTTAATGTGGTCTACCACATACCTTGTGCTGAATGTGACGCATGTTATGTAGGGCAGACAAAGCGAGCTTTAAAATCACGTTTAATTTCACACCGTAGTGATATCAATTTGAAAAAACCAACTTGTGCCTTAGCCCAACATGCAATAGATACAAAACATAAGGTGGACTTTGATGAAGCCAAGATCCTTTGCAATGAACGCAACCTGTCGAAAAGACAGTTCTTAGAGATGTGTTTCATATTAAAAACCTCTAATGTACTTAACAAGAGAACTGACATCAGTAACTTGAGTCAAATATACCATGCATTGATTTTGCAGAATTAGTTGGTATTATTACACTCAAATTATTATATTGTAAAAAAGTTTTTGTGGTTTTCAGGCTTTTCCCACTTCTTTTAATATTGATCTTGCGGAATCAGTAGATGTTATTACACTTAAATTATTTTATTGTAAAAAAGTTTTTGGTGGTTTTTTCAAGCTTTTCCCACTTTTTTTTTTGATAATAACAGTTACTTAATAGATTGAACAATTTAAAATTTTCCATAGGATAAAATTTTGCATTATTGATATTAATTATAAATTACAATTTGCTAAACTGATTTATAAATTTTCTTAAATTATTGCATATTTTTTCTTGCATTTTGAGCTGCGATATATGGGAGTTATACTATTGTACTATCTTATATATTCGTTAGTAACTGGATGACCAGTACTAACGTAGGCACTTTTCCATATAATTGTGTGAAGTGCCCTCACTTGTTTAAAATAAACTGTGATTCTTGTCTACGAGGTATAAGGTACATCCCTTGATTACTTCTTGATATTACTTTCACTTTTTAAACACTTTTATAACTGTTTTAAATACATCAATTTAAATTTTACCGCGCTGCGCTGCAGTTGTCAGTCACTCTTTGTTATAAAATTTTTTAAAGGTTGCCTGCCTCTTGGCGAGATGTCAGTTTACACCTGATAATTCAAACTCCATTTTCTTTTGTGTGTCCGTTGGGCTAGGATGACCTGCTGGTAACTATTCAACTTTAAATTTTCGAAGTTGCATATTAGCACTATATTCATTTAATGATGTTGCCTAAGGTTAAAATGAAGTATGCTTAAACACTACTAAATTTTTGGAAGTGTGAATCTGGTTTTTTCTTGGTTCATTCTTGACTTTGAAAAAAAGCAAGCCAGCTTTTTTCCACTTGTTTTTTATATGTGACTGTTACCACATGGTCTTGTCTTTGGCTGTACTAAAGTTTTTAAATATTAACTATACACTTAAATGTTACATACTTATACATTACATTGGTTCATGGATAAGGTTTTTTTTACTATGTACATCTTATCTTTTGCTACATGTCTTTTTAAGGTAACGCTAGTGCTTTTTTACCTCTCTTTTGGATGTTGTTTCTTATAACACTCTTTTTGTAGATGAACTGATGATGTCTACTGAGCAGTAGACGAAACGTCTTCAATAAATAGATGAAGTAGCTGAATTCTTTGTCTCTTTTTTCACCCACTTGACCGATAAAACCCTACACTTACGAGTGCTCCTTTGTTATATATATATATATATATATATATATATATATATATATATATATATATATATATATATATATATATATATATATATATATATATATATATATATTGGACAGACCAACCGAAGAATCCAGGTAAGACGAGAAGAACACCGAAATGCTATCGAAAGGGGAGAAACCACGTCATCCCTGGCTCAACATGTCGCAAATACAGGACACACAATAAACCTGAACCAAACAACGATGTTAGCTAACATCGAAATAAAAAGAAAACGGGAAATCAGAGAATCGATAGAAATTGAAAGAAATCCCAACGGCTTAAACCAAAGAGATGATGCGCAACGGCTTCCTACAACTTGGAAAACGGTATTGAAGAAAAAGACCAAAATAAATCAGGCCGCAACATCCACGCGTAACATCCCGCCGACGACTGTAACCTACACCGGACCAATAACAAGAGCCAGAGTTCGCGCAGGGCAAGCAGCATCAGGATCAACTACATAAGCGACGGTATCGTGAGTAAAAATTCAGTTTACTTCAAGCAGCAACGAGAAGCGGAACTACCTGACTTGACAATGGCAAGTGAGATCTTGCCGAAACGTCGTCAAAATAATGGTTTTTATCAAAACCAAAATTATTCAACGCGGAGTCAAACCCGGAAAACAACAGAAAGCACATATAGCTCCCGCGGAAACTTCAAGTGTAACATATATATATATATATATATATATATATATATATATATATATATATATATATATATATATATATATATATATATATATATATATATATATATATTTAACACAATGCATTATTTTTCTGTTCTTTAAGTTTGAATACTTAGATTTGAGTACTCACAGAAAAAAAATACGCATTCAATTACCTACAACTCACTTTGAGTTAATAACAAAAGATTTTTTAAATAACAATTTTATTGCATTTTTTCTTAGCTTCAGTTTTGGTAATGTCAACTCTTTTGAAAAAACTTACCATTTTTGAGTTATTTATGAAAAAAAGCTTAAAAACATGCATTATTTTCACGAAAAATCAAAATTTTTGATCTTTAATACCTAGCTCAAAAAAAATTGGTCTTTTTATCGATTTCTGTGAATCTTTTTATTAAAATAATTGCCACCTTCGAGAAGGGGTGGCATCCACCTCCAGGAAAAAAGCGCAAGTTGGCACTATGTCACCTTTGTTTGATGACGTATCTTCTAAATACTGACCAATTTTTATGAAAATCGATGGAGGTTCAACTAAATCGGAGGTGAAAACCTTCAGTGACTGCACTATTTCGACGGAACAACTTCTAAGGAGATCAATGTAAAAATAGGCGTGAAATAAGTTGATCCTATCTTACTGACACTATTTAACATGGTATTGAAAGTAATAATAAGGGGAAGACAAACTTGCAAACAAAAACATTATTACAGATCAACCTCAACTAGTATCGCCATATCTAAATACCATATATACGGCAGACACCCCAACTGAACCCAGATCGTTGCTAAGTCTATACGCAGATGATACAGCGATAGCTTTTAGCAGTACCCACCCAGATTTTGCAACAAAACATCTACAAAGAGCTCTTGACGAACTACAAGAATGGTGTGTGCAGTGGAAAATAGCTGTCAATCCTGACAAATCACAGGCCGTTATGTACCAAAAAAAGAAGAGGCAGACCAAATGAGGTACTATCCCTATTTGATACCCAAATTGAATGGTCAAATCAAGCCAAATACCTAGGCGTAATGTTGGACAAAAGGCTGACCTTTACAGAACACGTAAAACAAACGGTCAACAAAGCTAAAGCCCTTAGGAGTCAACTGTCATCGCTAATAGTTCGAAAGAGTAAACTGAGATTTAAGACAAAGATTAGGATGGCAAATTGTATAATTTTGCCAACACTAACATACGCCTCAGCCGCATGGGGGCACACGTGTAAAACCAACAAGAAAAAAATACAAACCATCCAAAACCACATGATCAGGGAAGCTCTGAATATACCTACAAATGTCCCATTAAGATACGTATTTGGACATAAGCAACAAAAGAAAGTCCTGAGAATGATAGACGAAAGAGCACATGAAATATTTAACAATATCGAAAACCATCCTAGCAGATTATTAAGAGAATTGACTAACTACGACGAAAACCAAAGAACGGTACATAGACGGCCTAGACAGCAGTTAGCTGGATATAGAGGAAACCCTTAAGAATGCAAAATTGAGATAACCACAGAATATCGAAACACAAATGTCGCCCTTCAGGCACTAAGTACCCTTCAGGTAGGTCAAATGGACCATAGCCGCGGAATGTGAGCATCAAGGTCACGTACCGACAGACGTGGGCTTGATGGCCACACCTTTCGGGCGCTCAGCCGTCGAGGAGAACAAAATTTATTTTGCCAATTCGCCGGCTGAGTGACCGAGCACACACGGTCTGGACAGTAAGACACCGATTTAGATTGGTGCCTTGATGTTCGGAACACATTTTTTTTAGGACACACAAGTCCAAAGTAAAGTAAAAAATTAACTTAGTCATTAATAGGGAGAAAAGCTCTTCTAGCTACCCCTAAAACCAGGTGGCTTAACCACATGAAGTAATACAAAGGATGTCCCATTACCCAGGGCATCCAAAGTAACATTAAGATCAACGCCTCCCCATTCGGTATGTCCTTCGATGGGGAGGGGTGGAGGTATAGCTTGGGGGTCAGATAGGTACCACTCCATTACGGGGTGTGACCGGTTTGATCTTCGGACATGTGGGTTCCACTTTTCCATTGGAACACATATGTTCCCCGGGGCTGGGGTTGATACGAGCATGTGTGTGTGTGTGTGTGTGTGTGTGTGTGTGTGTGTGTGTGTGTGTGTGTGTGTGTGTGTGTGTGTGTGTGTGTGTGTGTGTGTGTGTGTGTGTGTGTGTGTGTGTGTGTGTGTGTCTCAAATAGTAGGATATGCAGATGATCTAGTCATCATAGCTAAGACGAAGATGACACTTATAAAAGCAGTTGAAAAATAAGATAAGGCAGCGAAGACAATAGGGTTAGAGTTAAACCAGTACAAAACAAAATACATGAAAATAAGCAAGGACAACACAACAAGACTAGATATAAATATCTAATAACACAGAACCATAAATTTTAAACTTCATCCACTTTTATCTACTTGGGAGTAACGAAAGGAAAAACCGAAAAATAGAGAACAGGGCAAAGAATTCCGAAAGGCAAAAAACAAAGGCTTGAATGAATAGAAATCTGAGAAACTGCAAAAAACAAAGGCTTGAATGAATAGAAATCTGTTTCTGAGAAACAAAACTCTAAATAAGGGGAGAACAAAGATGAATCTATATAAGACCTTAATAATACCTGTTGTTACATATGGGATGGAAACAACGACGATTAAAAAGAAAGAGGAAGATAGCATTCTGAAATTTGAAACAAAATAATGAGAATATTACTGGACAACAGTGTAACAAGAGAGAGAGAGGGAAATAAGAATAAAAATAAATTGCCGAAATCGAAGAAGAATTAAAGAGAGAAAATATAGTCAGATACATAAAAGCTCTTTGCTTAGAGTAGATAGGACATACACAGAGACGCCCACAATCACACATGTTGAGAAAAATATCTGACTGGACACCACTATGGTCCTGGTGTACAGGAAGACCTAGAATAAGATGACTGAATGATGTAGAAGAAGAAGAAAATGATGTGAAAGAATGGAAAGTTCAGTGCAAGGACAGGAAGAAATGGAAAAGAGTCACGAGAACAGCAAAGACACACAGCAAGCTATAAACGACAGAGGAGTAATCACGTCACCCAAGAATAGGATTTTGAACTATTGGATGCTTAATGAATGAATGAATGAATGAAATGTTATTTGTTGTCCTGAAAGGTAAAAAAATAAATAATACAAGGTCAATAGTAATTATCCATTCATACAAAAATGGCAAATGAAATTACTGTTGCCTTCAGCTCCACCTCAAGCTTCATGACACCACATGTACCTTTTATTTTTCCTTTTATTTTTGGATTTAATTTTTTGCTTGAGATCTTTGCGTAAATTTATGCCAGTGTTTGTGTTTAAGTTTTATTCAGTTTTCTTTAATTCTCTGCATGGATTAGAGTCAAAGTTTACAACCTTCTTTAACTAATATTGAAAATAGAGTATGCGGCAAAATAAACAGTACTGAAGTGAATATTGCAATGTTTATGATTATTTATATCTAATATACAGGATATAGACTATTCCACGAACATAAAAGTGTTTTAGATTATCGCAACAACGAATATTTTAGTGTTCAACATAAGAAGCACAAGAGTAAATTGCTCTAATAGTTATTCCAATAAACAAAAATGTAATTTGTAATTTACATTACAATTTCGTTCTTCATATTTTGCACGGCAAAATATTCGTTGTTGAGATAATCCAAAGTAGTCGTATATTCGTGGAATGTCGTATATAGCTTTTCAAACATTATTCACGACGACGCACGTTCCCGATAAAACAGATATTAAAGATGCCCTCTGGCCAGTGGCGGATCTACGGCGAGGGAAAATGGGAAATTTACCCCCCTAACAAGGTCCAAAATTAAAGAAAAAAATCAAAAAACAAGTAAAATCTTTTATAAAAGGTATATTTATTAAAATTCCCTAAAAAGGGCTACATCACAGAAATAGCTTTCTATCTGATAACAGATCATAATCGGTGCTGACAAGATGCTGACATGCTCCAAAATACAAAAATATTCGGGTAAAAACCCTTTAAACTTGACCCGTCATGGAAACATTGATTATAATTGTGAAATTGTGAAGGTGAACATGGCTGCACAAAATATCACATGTACTCTGCTCAGGATACATTTGACGTAGTTGTATACCTCTAACATGATGTGTATGGAAAGCCTTCAGATGTAAATAACGTTCATCTGCGGGGTTCGTGCACCTGGGAAGTCCTGGAACTGGTCTTCTTTTGTATCCTCCACTTTCTCTATACCTTCTTAAAGCTCTTGAAATGGTAGATTGGTGGATTCCTATAACATCAGCAAGATATTGCTGCGATCGTCCTACTCCAATTAAACCTACAATTTAGGCTGCTTGTTCTGACGTTATATTACTCATTTTTTGTAAGAACGTACATCCTCATTGAAAACTCAAGCAGACATAGTACACATATCAAATTCTTGAACACAAATGTCCAAAATAAATATTCTAATTATCAAAGTTTTTTTTACTGCTTGTTTTTTCGGCAAAAACACGCTTCAACTTAAAATGTTATGGGTTTGTAGACACCTAAAGGAGATGATAGACGAGTATTATAACATTCTGCTAAAAATAAAAAAAAATTTAAACTTTTTTTTGGTTTCAAAAATTATGCGATACTTTTTGTGATTAGTGTATTTGGCCCACCGTGTATGTACTTTCTTATTATACATGTTATGTATGTATCTTTTTTAAACGCAAATTTTTGCAATTTTGTCAACACTGATATGCTAACAAATTGTCACACTGATAAGTTTTTGATTTTTAATTGATATATTATGTGCTCTTGCCGATTTTGAGTTTTAGATGTAAGAGTAGGAAATAAGTAAATATATGTACATTATCCAAAATATATCCGTTTTAAAAATACAAGGCGTCGACCGTTGAAGGACAAAAAATTTTACACATTTTTTACGATTTTGCCGAAACTACTGGCAACATTAGAATGGAATTTGGTAGGTTTTAAGAAGTAGTTATTATGTAATTTTTGACATACAGTTAAGAATTTTAGAGATAGAATTCATTAGTTCTTCTAGTCAGATAAAAATTAGTGGTCTTAGTGTCTTACTTGAATAACTGAGCTTAGTTATTTTCGAAAACATAAAACTTTTTATTGTATTGTGATTTATCGCTTTAAATCAAAGTAAAGTGGCCCTGAGTGTGTATCAAGAATAAATTATCGCTTTTTCATCAGAAGTCTTAAGAATTAATCACACTTCGTCGTCGTATTCCTGTGCCATCACCAACAACGGTCATCATAGCATCAAATCGAATAGTAGCCAGCAAACCCCAGTGCTGTAAACACGTTTAGTTAAGCAAAGAATAGTTCTATCAAAATTGTCGTCGTATATTATTTTAATTTGAAAAATAGTATATTGTACAACAAGTGAGAAAAATACATATTTCTCAAGAGCGCAGAAGTTTGTTGCTCGCAAATCAAGCGAGGGAGAAATATGTCATTTCCTCATGTTTTGTACACTGTACTTTTTCTATGGATGCGGTTTTGTCAATAGTTCAAACTTCAAAATTAAATAATTTAGGTACTTTTAGGTATATTATATGCATAAATTGAAATAAAATACACATACAGTTGAGTTCCTGAATCTTTACCCGTGCGTCATCATTTAAAGCATACGAAATAAGTCGATGATAAGCCGGGAATTTAAATTTACTAAACGCAACAGCAAGTGACAGTAAGTGACTTGCTGTTGCGTTTAGTAAATGCATGTAGGTATTTAATATTCTTAAAATTTTTATATTTCATTTATTTAAAATTATAATAATTAACAGTTACATTTGAACAGTTTTGAAAGGTAATTTCTAGTAAGTTTTGCTTCAAAATATTTTGTTTGACAAAAATAATTGTGTTTGTATTGTGCATGTTTCCATGGAAACGGCGATCATAATATGTGTGGAAAACCCATGAGAAAAAATATTTCTCACTGCAATGGCCGACTTTTCTCACTACGCGAGAGACTGTTCGTTTTGAATGTTTGTAAGTAGTGAGAGAAGTTGCACATTGTATAGCATCCATAGAAAAATAATATTTTAAATAATAATTAAAATTTAATAATTGATCTCGGGAAAAAATAGTGAAACAATTCCATCACGTAAAATTAATTCACAAAATGATATAACAAAGTGTAATTAGGAGAAACCAACAGTATTTTCAGGTCAGCACTTGCTCTTGCAGTACTCCCTCCCCAACTACTTGCTGATTTACTGCGCCTTATTTCATGGCAGTGCCCTCTAATCGCTGTCCAGTTCCCCGCCATTAACAAGCAGTGAGCCTGTGATACTGTCCTACATGACAGATTTCAAATTTGTGGACAAAATGGAAACAAATGAAAGGACAGCATGGACATCTTTTAAATTTGTTGTTACTGGTTTCCTAGGTAACAAAAGAGATCCAAACTACAAAACAATCGTCGCAGACATGATCGACAACTGTAAGGAGCTAAGCTGTAACGTGAAAATTAAACTACACTTTCTTCACTCACATCTTGGCTACTTCCCGGCAAACTTTGGCGATGTCAGTGAAGAGCAGGCTGAAAGATTTCATCAAGACATCAAAAACATGGAAAGAAGATACCAAGGAAGATGGAACATAAGCATGACAGCAGACTACTGCTGGATGATGAAAAGAGATGGTCCACAGCCGAAAAGCAGTAAAACAAGTTCCGCCAGAAAGGGAAAGCGTTATTATAAGGACGTATGAGCTTAAAGAGAAATGTAAGTGTACTATAAATATAGTTTAGAACATGATTAATAAGTAAACTAAATTTTATAACATTGGAAAAAGGTGAAAAGCTGCTCACATCTTGTTATTATACCCAAATATACTGAATAATTTGTGAGAACACCTAACGTGATAGACAAAAATGGTTTCCTTTTTTGAAATCAGCGCTGAAAAGTACATAAAAGTCAGTTATCAAATTTCAAACAACTTTCAAAAAATATTTTTTTGCAGGCCTGTGTTATGCTTCAAAATAAAAATTACAATACCATAATATATAAATACAAAAATTAAATAATTTGAAAAACCAATAAACAATAAATTCAATTAATAACCAACAATAAATGAGCTACTGACACTGTCACCTAAAATCATAAATGTCAAAATTCACAGTAAACAAAGTAAAACGAAAAGTTAAATTAACGACATGCCATATTGTTTAGTGCTGTCGCCAGGGGGGGGGGGGTACAACGGCCTCCTTTATTCATTTTTTTATGTCCGTATAGTAGAACACGAATTTTTTGGGTAACAGTTGATCTGGATATCGATGTTTGTTTTATAAAGAAAGAACTTGTGGAATTACATAACAGTGATTCTTCGCAAAAAATATTTATTTTGTATTTTTTAGGTCATTCTAAGCAAAAAATGTTCTTACAAATTTTTTCGTAGGATGCATAGTTTTCAATATCGCATAGTTTTAAATTAACTTTCAATATCGATAAATTTCAATTTTTGAACCCGAATAACTTTTGAATAAAAAATAAAAGAGCAATTATTCTGCTTACCGCATTTGAAAGTTCAAGCCAAATTTTATCGGTTTTGGTGACTTGCATTGCTAAAAATTGCATGATTTTTATTGTCAAACAAAGCTATAAACAAATAATATTTTGATGCGTTTTAATGCATGCTACGTATAAATTGCCTGTTTGTAGGCGCGCCTACTCGTTCGATTTTATATGGGAAATTTATTGAAAATCTCAATCAAGCACTATGTGTTTATAGCTTGGTTTAACAATAAAAAAATTAATTTTAAGGAATGCAGATAATCAAAACCCGTATAATTTGACTTGAACTTTCAAATGCGGTAAGCAGAATTGCTATTTAGACCAGGGCACATCTGTAAAAATATTAGTACATTTGGACGTTGGGAGGTGACTTAAATTTTTTTGCAGAAATTGCTTGAAAATAACTCAAGTAATAATATTTGAGTTGTCCTCCCTCTCAAAAAGGTCCGGAACATTGTTTAAATAATCAAAATGTCAAAAAATTAAGGAACAATTCGATTTTTTTCGATTATAACTTTAAAAGTTTTCACTCCCGAGAAAAGTTGTACTGACATAAAAGTTGCATGATTAAATTTCCTATAATATAGAATTGGTTAAAAATTTAAAAAATAGTCACCCTTGTTGCAAAATAGCAATAATTGCGAAAAAAACATACAAAAACAAGTATTCGCATTTTACGTTTTTCAACCATTTGGGCTAAACTTAGGACCTTCATGTTTTACCCAGAAAAACTGTATGATACATTTAAATAATACTGTAAATTTCATTAAGATCGGGTCAATAGATTTTGCAAAATAAATTTTGAAATCCAAGTTTTCGCATAAAAAATTCATTTTTTCAAAATGTTACAGGACTGAAAATAAAGCAGATAGCAAGTTCAAATTTTTCTTACGAATAGAAGTGTACTGTAATTTTATCCTGCAATTTACAAAATTAAAATCGATTAACTACCACGGCGTCAGGAACTTTTTTAATTGAACATTAATTATTGGTGCTACGCGCAGGACAGCGGATAGTTTGCTCTGATTGGGAATTCCAATGACCTTTGATAATGATTGATACATTTTAATTTTTATTACATTTCGATATAAATAAATAAATTTGTTTATTGCAAAATAAAAACACCTACTCTATCTTTTGAATTAACACTTTTTTAGCACAAACTTTCTTTGTTCATATATTTTAACTTAGAGAATAAAAGTTTATTATTTTTAAACATATGCAATTGTTTTAACAATATTTCACCAACAATAATAAAATTAGTTTGATTTTTATGAAACTAAAATATATAAATACAACAAAATATGGAGTAAGAAAATAATATATTAGAAAAATATTGGAAGAAATTTTGGTGGAACTTGTGTGAATCGAACACCACTGTACTGCGCGTAGCACCAAAAATTATTGTTTATTTAAAAAATTTCCTGACGCCGTGGTAATTAATCGATTTTAATTTTGCAAATTGCAAATGAAAGGTACAGTACACTTCTATAAGCCAAAAGAATAAAAAAAAAATGAATTTTTTTTTGCGAAAGCTGGATTTCAAAATTTATTTTGCAAAGTCTATTAAACCGATCTTAATGAAATTTACAGTGTTGTTTTAATATATCATACAGTTTTTCTGGGTAAAACATGAAGGTCATAAGTGTAGCATGAATTGTTGAAAAACGTAAAATGCCAATACTTGTTTTTGTATGGTTTTTTCGCAATAATTGCTATTTGACAACAAGGGTGACTATTTTTTAAATATTTAACCAGTTCTATGTTGTAGAAAATTTAATTACACAACTTTTATGTCAGTACAACTTTTCTCAGAAATAAACAATTTTAAAGTTATAATCAAAAAGCCAATAGAAAAATCGAATTTTTCCTTCATATTTTGACATTTTGATTATTTAAACAATGTTCCGGACCATTTCGAGTGGGAGGATAACTCAAATATTATTATTTGAGTTATTTTAAAGCAATTTCTGCAAAACAATTTTAGTCACCTCTCAACGTCCATCTCAAAACAGATGCGCCCTGGACTAATTTTTTTTTAATCAAAAGTTATTCGGGTTCAAAAATTTCAATTTTTCGATTTTTTGAAAGTTCAACCGCGTTTATCTCGAAAACTATGCATCCTACAAAAAAACTTGTAAGTACATTTTTTGCTTAGAATGACCTAAATATAAGAAAATGTTTTGTTTTGCGAAAAATCGCTGTTATATAATTCCTCAGGTTCTTTGTTAATAACAACCTTACCGACATCCGGATCAACTGTTACCCAAAAAATTCGTGCTCTACGGGTCAAAATACATAAAAAAACTTGGGTAAGTCCATCTGAATAAAGGAGGCCGTTGCACCCCCCTGGCGACAGGACTAGTTTAACCTATTGTGGTTTCTATGGACAAGCGCCTTAATTTTGCGATACTGGTTTTTGTGAGGAAAAAAGAGACCTAGTATAAAAAGCAATTCGTAAATAATTTCATGCATGGGAAAAGATAGAGTGGAAGAAGTATATAAGTGACATTCAGAAATTTCATTATTTAAGATCACACCTATCGGGTACAGCTGAAAAGATTATACATTCTATTAAGATTTCTGCAGCTCATTTTACAGTGGCGTGGCAACTTCTTTGTGACAAGTATTCCAACGAGCCTTTCTTAATTCATAATCATATTAAGTCCATTTTTAATCTGAAGCTAGTTACTCGTGACAGCTCTAGGTGTCTCTTATAGTTAATTGATGGACTAACTGACAATCTGCGATCTTGGGAATCCTTAGGGGAGCCAGTATACACTTGGGGCTCAATTATAATTTTTATAATTCTAGAAAAACTTTATCCCAAAACTATCAAATATTGCGACAATGAGAGTCGAGGTAAGCCCTACATGTCGGTAAAGCCTACTCTCGACGAATCTAAAATTCCGGCAGCATCGAGCTGATACTTTAAAAAAATTCTAACATAGGGTAATTTAACGCAGCCCTACCTACATATATGTAGTGCTGCTACCCACAAAATAAACCAAATACGAATAAAAAATAAGATATTCATTGTACAAAAGTGTACTTACAAAAATCATCACACATATCTGCCAAAAAAACTTAACTTTTCATCTAACCTAACCGGCAGCGTCGCAACAAAAATGTGTTATTCGGCGTCACCTAAAAACTTCCTTTTATATGATTTTCTTGCAAAGGCTTTGAAATGACGGTCCCTTTGATGACTTTGATGACAGCAGTAATCCGCCATCATGTGACAGCCCTACCTCCTTGATACCCCTCTTCCATCGTTTTGATATCTTGGTGAAGATTTTCTGGGAAACGGTCTAAGTGGCTGTGGAGGTAATTAATTTTAATACTCATATGACAACCGTGTTTATTAAAATGGTTGAGCATTTATTCCACTGTAATGCCCAATTGGTATACTTCCATATTTGTTGTCATTGTGTAGAAGTACACATTTTAAACTTCGTTTGGAACTGTCGATAAAAAGACGCCAGTGATCTGGTGTATACTCCGATACACCCATTTTTTCTAAGAGACCTTTAATATTGTTATAAGAAACCATATCATCTTGCTGAGAAAAAAGGCAAAAGATCTTTTATCTCTATTACGGTAGTATGTAATTTTGGTGTCTGGGTGAAGAACATTATTTTCTTTAAGTCTGGAGGTAAGCAACTCGGAAGAATCCTTTGGAAGGTTCAAATTTCTGATAAGATCGCTTAGCTCTTCCTGAGGAAAGCGCTCAGGACGTGTTGAATCCCTTCAAAATCACTGTCGCCTTCCTCAAATGTATTAGTCTGCAGTTCGTCAAATAACGTTTCGGCATTATCCTCTGGTAACATAGGTAGACTGCTAAATTAATACTGGAATGAGTATCTGCTCAAGCTGATGTGGAATTGGTCTTATTGCTGAATCCAGGTTAGGATATGTTCACGTATGTCGATTGTTGCGACTAATGCCCTTTATATTCACAAGACAGGAATTTCAATCGTCAAAATGATTTTTTGGTTCCCTACATACCATTGGAAAACCAAATTTAAACATTTTCGTTGTCCTTTCGTCCACTGTCGCAAGTTTTCAATACAAGTTTTGCACACTACATGTGGAGCTCAGGATTTATCTTGATCTCCTAAATGAACAGATAGCTATCTGACACCGCAGTATTCAAATGGTAAGGTTTTTTTGACCTTACTATGATCAAATATTCGTTTTATATATAATGTAATTTTCGTGTGAAAGTCCTTTGTGTTCGTTCTTGATGTTTAACTTTTCTGGATACAAAAATAACCAACAGCATATTGAACAATTTTTTACACAGACAGACAAGGTTTTTTCCAACCAATAAAAAACTACATAAGAAACAGAAGTATTTCATATCATAAATGGAACCCATCTCTCTTCATAGTGGTATTTTGACCTTTTTTACCATAGCTCCGAAGATGGCTTTATTAGCCGAAAGCGCTCAGCTAAGAATTATTAATTTTACACACTTCAAAATACACTTCTCCCCCTTTTACCTGCTAAAGAAATAAGACTACACTTTGAATATACACATAAAATACTTACATGAAAACGAACAATAACCATCGTCGTTTGTAATGAACGCTAGATTTTACGATTAAGCAGTTTTATATCGTTTCAAAACAAACCCACACAATCGTGTGGCTACGTGCTGAAAGGGTTAAGTCTGTTCTGTCGGACAAAATACATGTGCCGTTTTCATGGTCTGGCCGTTCCAAATTTTTAACCTGTTCCACAATTAAAACTTCCCCTGTTCCAGTGTTCCCATATATCAAAGTTTCTCCAACTAGACACCCTTAAGCTATTAAAAAATTTTCAGCTTGCTATTAATCAACTTTTTTTTCATACGCGGGATCCAAACCTAAGTGGGAAGACCACGAAAACCATGGAATGACAACTTACTGGAGGCACATTGAAAAACAGACAGTCATGTCTACACAAGAAGAAGAAGAAGGAGACATTAATATTGGTGACAAAGCAAGATAATATTTTTATTTTACTTGAATATGAGCTACACAATTTTTCCAAATGTCACTTTTGACTTGTAAGTATATATATATTGTATTAAAACAGAAAATAGTGAAGAATTACAAAGAATGATGAAGCACTAGATAGTGAATCGACAAAGATGGGACTGAACATCGCTTACAGTAAAACAAAAGCCATGACCAATCAACAAGGAGAACCAATAATTACAGTGGCACAAACAAGAATAAAGCAAGTAAAAGAGATATTCTAGGACAAATTACTAAATTAAATAAAAAAAATCAGACCGAAGAAATAAAAAAAAAATAATAAGATTGGCCTGGGCATCACTCGGAAAACTGTCTTTAATTCTAAAGAAAAAAAATACCCCCAATACCTAAAATCAAGAGTCTTCAATCAATGTACACTACCTCTCCTCATATATGGCTCTTAGACATGGACATATACAAAGGAAAATATGGAAAAAATACAAATATGAAACATGAAAAATTCCATTAATTACATTATCCAATCAGCGGACTGAGCAAATTGACGTCATTAAATCTCGCATAATATATGGGACATCCTGTATAAACAATACAGTTATTAAAATTTAAAATTGATCATTAAAAGTATATAATAATTACAAATGCAATTTAATGTGCTTATTCATTTTTTAAGTACTAAAGAAATGAGACAAAAAATGTATTATAAAAATAAAATAATTGTAAGTTATGACGACGACACTGTTTATATAGTGTTTTTATTGCTTGCCGCCTTTGAAACATGAGAAGGTATTTTGACCAGATAACGATATAGTCTAAGAGCTAGTGAACCTTTTGACTAACGGTCGTCCTGTAAAGCTAGAAATTTGTAGAGTGATAATTCATAGCACACCAAAGCTAAAAACCATGACCTGGCAGGCCTCAGCGGTGCACGTGTATCTACCAGGTGAATCGAAAAGTGCAAATTTAGGGGGTAAAATAAACTTTCTCCTGTAAGGTTTAAATTTAAGTATGTGTTTGAGTAAGTCATTTAAAAGAAATGTGTAAAATGACAGGCGATTCTGAAGAGCATAAGACCTTGCCAGGCGAGGGGAAAGATTAGGGGTTTTTCCTAAATTTATTTTTTTTGCATCGAACAAATTTTTTTTAAGTTTTTTGAATCATTCCAAACAGAAAAGGTCTTTGGTGATTTTTCTCTTAAGTTAATAGTTTTTGTTATATAAGCGATTGAAAATTTTGAAAATTGCGAAATCGACCATTTTTAACCCCAAATCGGATATTTATCTAAAAATCTCAAAGTTGCCAAGGTAGGTAGATATTCTTTAAACATTGATTGATGAAATCCCAAAGAGTTTTTTGCAATACAATATCGGAAACCCCTTTGTTTTTTAATTGCTAATCAAGCGGACGCTTCACTGTAGTATAAGTGAGGACGTTTGAGTTGGCATAAATTCATTATCTCGAGAATTGGCAAATTTCAAGAGCAATCTTCAGACAGGTCGATTTTTATTTTTAAATTAGGACTTTTTGGCATATATATAATACTAGTGACGTCATCCATCTGAGCGTGATGACGTAATCGATGATTTTTTTAAATGAGAGTAGGGGTTGTGTGATAGCTCATTTGAAAGGTTATTTAATTCTCTATTCACTAATATAAACAATAACATAATTATTTATACAGGGTGTACAAAAAATTTTTTTTTATTAAATTAACTTTGATTAAATTTGACAAATAGAAGAAAAAATTTTTTTTGTACACCCTGTATAAATAATTATGTTAATGTTTATATTACTGAATAGAGAATTAAATAACCTTTCAAATGAGCTATCACACAACCCCTACTCTTATTTAAAAAAAAATCTATTACGTCATCACGCCCAGATGGATGACGTCACTAGTATTATATATATACCAAAAAGTCCTAATTCAAAAATAAAAATCGACCTGTCTGAGGATTTCTCTTCAAATTTGCCCATTCTCGAGATAATGAATTTATGCAAGCTCAAACGTCCTCAATTATACTACAGTGTAGCGCCCGCTTGATTAGCAATTAAAAAAACAAAGCGGTTTTCGATATTTTATTGCAAAAAACTCTTCGGGATTTCATCAATCAATGTTTAAGGAATATCTGCGTACCTTGCCAATATTGAAATTTTTAGATAAATGTCCGATTTGGGTTAAAAATGGCCGATTTCGCAATTTTCAAAATTTTCAATCGCTTATATAACAAAAACTATTAACTTAAGAGAAAAATAACTAAGGACCTTTTCTGTTTGGAATGATTCAAAAAGCCTAAAAAAAATTTGTTCGATGCAAAAAGAATAATTTTAGGAAAAACCCCTAATCTTTCCCCTCGCCTGGCAAGGTCTTATGCTCTTCAGAATCGCCTGTCATTGTACACATTTCTTCTAAATGACTTACTCAAACACATACTTAAATTTAAACCTTACAGGAGAAAGTTTATTTTACCCCCTAAATTTGCACTTTTCGATTCACCTGGTAGATACACGTGCACCGCTGAGGCCTGCCAGGTCATGGTTTTTAGCTTTGGTGTGCTATGAATTATCACTCTACAAATTTTTAGCCTTACAGGACGACCGTTAGTCAAAAGGTTCACTAGCTCTTAGACTAATATGATTTGAGCCTAAGCACTTCCGAACAATTTGACCAATTACTCTTCAGTATTGCCCAATAAGATACGTTAGAAAGTAATAAGCCACACCCGCGTCCATGTGGACTAATACAAGGAGTGATCAATTTTGAAGCAAGCAAATGTATATATGGTTTATCTTTATTTCTATGCTCCTCGTAGAATTACTGACCGGACCCCAAAAATGCTTCTGGTCCAACTGACATCGTAAGAACCGTAGCTTAGTTTGTCAAATGCCGCCCATAACTGTCTAACTCGTCTTTTGGTCTCTGCTGTTTGATTTTCCTTGTTAACACGTTGACGGACAGAACGTCTATAGACGTCTAATGGACAGTGATAGTGTGACGTCAAAACGTCAAAAGTTTTCCAAACATGTTGTGTCTAGGTATACGCTAACGTGTACGCAAATAAAAAAAGTTAGGTAGAATTAAACGTCATAACAAATATTTTTCTATCAAACAACCACTAAACATATCAAAATAGGGTGTATCAAAATATACAGTCACTGCCCACGCTAAATAGTCACCAGCTTGATGAAGTTTAACTTTTTTATTTTCGTACATTTTAGCGTGTACCTAGACACAACGTATTTGGAAACCTTTTTTGACGTTTTGACGTCACGACTATCGCGGTCCATTTCGATTGATGTAATGTGACATAACGTCTATAGACGTTTCATTTTCCCTATTCTACTTTGCAAAATACATATAGTGTCACAACACTTGCTTACACACTTGACGCACTCTCCGTCAACGTGTTGAATTTTATAATTTATGTAACGGAATATCCCAGTTGATTGATTGACAAAAATTATTCTATGTGAGTTATGTGATTTTTTTAAGTTTGGGGCTTTGTGAAACCCATATTATTAAATTGCAAATAAAATGTGACAACTGTCAGATTTAACTAAAATGCCATGTTAGAATAAGGGCCGGTTGTTCGAACGCTAGTCAAAAATGATCATTATCAAATATTTAATTACTGTCACCAACTGTCAATGTCAACTTTGATTGGGTTGCTGAAAACATAATTATTGATTACAATTATGAAATTAGTTAATCAATTATGTTAATAATTGTTATGTTAATTGATTAACTAATCTCATAATTATAATCAATTATGTTTTCAGCAACCCAATCAAAGTTGACATTGACAGTTGGTGACAGTAATTAAATATTTGATAGTGATCATTGTTGATTAGCGTTCGAACAACCGGCCCTTAATGTCATAAATGTGTATTTATCACGGACTAACCTTTTTTTTTACATTTGTGACACACTGAAAAATGCTCATGAAAAGAACCATATTAAGCTTAAGATGTACTTTAAGCTTAAACATAAATATAAATCCTTATGCTGGGGCCACACTAGCGTCTAATAATGTTAATTATCGCATTATTTGACATATTTCTAATGCAAATAATGCGATAATTATTAACGGTATTAGACGCTAGTGTGGCCCCAGCATAAAAAAATAAGCTGAGCTGGGCTAAGCTAGATCTTAAGATTTGTTGGTGCAACCAAGCATGAGTCATTTTCAGTTTGTGGACTATATGGTTGTTAAAAGCCAATGTTTCGGTTCCAAGTATATTTGCTTATTTTTGCTGTCATGATATTTTAATGATATACAGGGTGTCCAGAAATTCTACCGACAAACGAAGAAAATTTTAGAAAATTTTTTTAGAAAAATCGATTTGCAAATTTTTCTCTATTTGAATTTCCAAAAAAAAATTCAAAAACAAACTATTTAGAAATCCGAAAACTGGTACGTTTATTTATATTTCAGAGGTGAATCGATTTTATTAATAGCGAATTTCTAGTATGAGTCATATGCGTTCGTTTTGGGTATGTCAACGGTTATTTTATCGCGTAACTTTTAGTACTAGAATAAGTCACAACTTAATAATCTAGAGTCAAAAATGCTTAAAAGTTAAAGACAAAAAAGTTTAAAAGTTATGCGATAAAATAACCGTTGCCCTACCCAAAACGGACGCCTATGATCGGTACTAGAAATTGGCAATGTATGGAAACAATTTATCTCTGGAAGATAAATGTACGTACTGATTTTCGATTTTCTAAATTGAAGCGTTCTGGAGGTATTTAAGAAAAACTAATTACAAGACGCCATCTTCAAAGAGCTCTAGCTTCCTTAGGAAGGATTTTCGGACTAAGTGAATTGAGCTTGTCTTAAAATTATCTGAAGAATCTCCTGTCTTCGTTTGTCGGTAGAGTTTCTGGACACCCTGTATATTGTATAATGATAGGAAGGAGGTAGGATATTTTTGTTAAGAAAGAACAGTTTTTCATAGTAGTTTAAGAGCTAGTGAACCCTCCGACTAACGGTCTTCTTGTAAAGCTAGAAATTTGTACAGTGATAATTCATAGCACACCAAGGCTAAAAACCTGGCTAAACACATGACCTGGCAGGCATCAGGCTTGTACGTGTATCTACCAAGTGAATCGAAAGTGCATAGTTTATGGGAAAAATAAACTTTCTCCTGTAAAGTTTAAATTTAAGTATGTGTTTGAGTAAGTCATTTAGAAGAAATGTGTACAATGACAGGCGATTCCGAAGAGCATAAGACCTTGCCAGGCGAGGGGAAAGATTAGGGGTTTTTCCTAAAATTATTTTTTTTGCATCGAACAAAGTTTTTTTTTTGGTTTTTTGGATCATTCCAAACAGAAAAGGTTTTTAGTGATTTTTCTCTTAGGTTAATAGTTTTTGTTATATAAGAGATTAAAAATTTTGAAAATTGCGAAATCGGCCATTTTTAACCCTAAATTAGACATTTAACTAAAACTTTCAGTGTTGCCAAGGTAGGTAGATATTCGTTAAACATTGATTGGTGAAATCCCGAAGAGTTTTTTGCAATACAAAATATAGAAAACCCCTTTGTTTTTTAATTACTAATCAAGCGGGCGCGACACTGTAGTATAAGTGAAGACGTTTGAGTTTGCATAAATTCATTATCTCGAGAAAGGGCACATTTGAAGAGAAATCCTTAGACAGGTCGATTTTTATTCTTAAATTAGGAGTTTTTGGCATATATATAGTACTATTGACGTCATCCATCTGGACGTGATGACGTAATCGATGAATTTTTTAAATGAGAGTGGGGGTTGCGTGATACCTCATTTGAAAGGTTATTTAATTTTTTATTCAGTAATATAAACAATAACATAATTGTTTGTACAGGGTGAACAAAAAAATTTTTTTATTAAATTAATTTAGACAAAAAGAAGAAAAAAAATTTTTGTACACCCTGTGTAAATAATTATGATAAGGTTTATATTACTGCATAGAGAATTAAATATCCTTTCAAATGAGCTATCACACAAGCTCTACTCTCATTTAAAAAAATCATCGATTATGTCATCACGCCCAGATGGATGACGTCACTAGTACTATATATATGCCAAAAAGTCCTAATTTAAGAATAAAAATCGACCTATCTAAGGATTTCTCTTCAGATTTGCCATTTCTCGAGATAATCAATTTATGCAAACTCAAACGTCTTCACTTATACTACAGTGTCTCGCCCGCTTGATTAGGAATTAAAAAACAAAGGGGTTTTCGATATTGTATTGCAAAACCTCTTCGAGATTTCATCAATCAATGTTTAAAAAATATCTACCTACCTTGGCAATATTGAAATTTTTAGTAAAATGTCCGATTTAGGGTTAAAATGGCCGATATCGCAATTTTCAACTTTTTTAATCGCTTATAGGTATAACAAAAACTATTAACCTAAGAGAAAAGTCACTAAAGACCCTTTCTGTTTGGAATGATTCAACAAACCTAAAAAAACTTTGTTCGAGGCAAAAAAAATAATTTTAGGAAAAACACCGAATCTTTCCCCTCGCCTGGCAAGGTCTTATGCTCTTCAGAATCGCCTGTCATTGTACACATTTCTTCTAAATGACTTACTCAAACACATACTTAAATTTAAACTTTAAATTTTTAAACACGGGAGAAAGTTTATTTTACCCCCTAAATTTGCACTGTTCGATTCACCTGGTAGATACTCGTGCAGGGCTGATGCCTGCCAGGTCATGGTTTTTAGCCTTGGTGTGCTATGAATTATCACTATACAAATTTCTAGCCCTACAGGAAAACCGTTAGTCGGAGGGTTCACTAGCTCTTAGACTATAGGATATCAAATAGATACTTTATGTAAAATATTTCACATTTTTTTTATTACACTGAATTCACGTGATATGGGTAGCGAGTAGGAACTCTTTAAATTATTGAAGATAGTCCTATCAGGGAAAATGAATCAATCCCTGCCCCTCGCAGATTCCGGGGGTTTCCTGACCCGGGAAACGAGCACCTGTTTAGGGTCCCTTGTCCAGGGTTACGGATGAAGTCCACAACGGCAGACATGGCGGAGAAGCGGAGCTTCGGTACGGTGTGAATGGCGGAAGTGGCAACCCTCGATTATAGGGGTAATATAGAATCAAAACCGTAGCGTCTGACCCAGAATGGACGGCTACGAACAGCGTCTGACCCAGAGTGGGCGGCTGATAATAAAACTCACCAACCCGTCTAGCCAGCGTGATGTTTTAAGGCTACTCATCCTTCCAACTACATAGAAATGGCGAATACTAAAACGAACGGATATGGTCCCCAGGTGGGTACGGTATGTTTTGCCAATTCCCACACCCAGAAAAGGGTCTGCCTCGTGGAATCTGGGGGAGGCAAGAATTCGCCTGAATTGGGATACACAGCATCTCAGTAAACATCATATTAAAAATAAACCTTTTAATAATTAAATGCCCGTGGTAATGGTTGTTTTAATAAATACGATTAACCTAGTTTTTGCATCGATGCATGCTAGTATTTGATACAAGGTCGAGTTGCAATAATATTCAGTGGGTGTTTATTAACAGTCAGCACTTTGAATCACGGTCACCTCGGCTTACCAAAACAGTAAATAAACAATAACCGACTTTAATTGTATTTTTACGAGAACAGATAAATGAATTAGCAGTTGAGATTCGACGGGGTAACATCGATTTCAAGTACATCATATACCACCAGTTACTTTCTGTGATATATTTAACGTGTCAACGAACTATATTTACTACATCAACCCTCATAGTCGGGGTAACACCCCTAAGTATCCAGGGTGGCTCAGAAGGCGGGAGCCAACATACTTAGTACACACAAAATGCACATCGGAACATATAACATCAGAACGATGAGGACAGAAGATAACCTAGAAGTGTTGCAAGAAGAACTTAAGACCATAAAATGGGACGTAGTAGGCTTATTCGAGACAAAGCTTAAAGGCGAAGAAACGACTCTACTAAAATCAGGGCACACTTTTTACCAATACAATTCAGGAAATAGCCAAGGTATAGGAGGCGTAGGCTTTTTGGTACATAAAACAATTGAAAACTTGGTAACTAAATTCCAAGCGATTTCTAATAGAGTTATCTATCTGGTAATAAAACTAAATTGTAGATACAGCATTCAAATAATCCATTGTTATGCGCCAACTTCTTCTGCAGATGATGAAGAGGTAGAACAACTTTATAAAGACATTACAAGAGCCGGAAACCTAGAGAAAACATATTACGTAATAATTACGGGAGATTTCAACGCTAAAATAGGAAAGAACGAAAATAACAACGACAACGAATATATTGGAAATTTTGGACAGGGAAGTAGAAATCACAGGGGTGATATGCTCGCAAACTTCCTCAGAAAAGAAAAGCTATTCTGCTTAAACACATTCTACAAGAAAAAGATGCAGAGAAAATGGACGTGGCACAGCCCAGATGGCAAAGTAAAGAATGAAATTGACTTTATACTCTCTAACTTCAAAAACATTGCTAAAGATGTTACTGTACTAAATTCTGTCGACACTGGTAGTGACCATCGATTAGTTAGGGTGCGAATAGAAGTAAATACGAAATTCGATAGAAGAAAATTATTAACACAGGATAAATTACCAAACATAGAAGCACTCGAAATGAATCAAGAGGAATATCAAAGTGAACTAAAAAAGAAACTAGGACCTTTACCAGTATTCAACACGAAAGATATAAATGAAGTAACACAAAAATTAACGAATGACATAACATCAACTACAAGAAAGATCTGTGGTAAAAATAAAAATCCGAGAAAAACGAAACTTAAACAAACAACACTGGATTTAATGGAAGAAAGAAGAGGAACATCTAAAGAATTACCAGAATATAAGGCTATCAACAATAAAGTTAAAAAGAGCATAAGGTCAGACTTGCGGGCTTATAAAACAAAACAAATATTGCAAACCATCGAAGACAATAGCAACATGAGAGTATTGAAATCAAATTTAACTAAAGGAAAATCGAAGATAACTAAAATCAAAAACCAACAGGGGAATACGGTCACAGAAAAAACTCAAATACTGAAGGAAATACAAACGTTCTTCAAGAATCTTTATACATCCACTATACAGAACCCCGGAACAGACCATAGAACAATTCTAAACGTCGGCTCGGAAACTCTCCCTAAAATAACTTCTTCGGAAATTAGACATGCCTTACAGCAAATGAAGAATAAAAAAGCTCCTGGCGAGGGTCATATAACGTCTGAAATGTTAAAAATGGGTGGCAACACCGTTGTAGAGGTTGTGGAAGTCTTGCTGAATAGGTGTCTGATAGAGAAAAGAATACCCAATCTGTGGGAAAACGCCGAAATAATACTTTTACACAAGAAAGGAGACAATACTAATATTGAAAACTACAGGCCTATAAGTTTGTTGTCACATTTATACAAATTGCTAACAAGAATAATAACCAACCGCATAACACAAAAACTTGATTTACATCAACCGGTTGAACAGGCGGGATTTCGAAAAGGGTTTGGTACTAACGATCACTTACAAACCGTCAGAACACTGGTAGAAAAAACCACAGAATATAATGTACCCTTACATATGGCATTTATTAACTTTCACAAGGCTTTCGGTAGTATTGAAACCTGGTCCTTTTTGTCAGCCCTCAGGGATGCTCGAATAGACTCACGGTACACTACACTCATTAAAAACATTTATGAACAGGCCACATTTCACATCAAAACCAATGAAGACCAAAAAACCGAAAAAATACGCCTTGGTAAAGGTATTAGAAAAGGTGATACTATTTCACCAAAACTTTTTACCTTAGCATTGGAAAATGTATTCAAACAGCTCGACTGGGAGGAAAAAGGTCTAAAAATTGATGGTGTACATTTGAGTCATTTGAGGTTTGCGGACGACATAGTATTATTCAGTACAGATATCAAGGAACTGGAGCAAATGATGAAGGAACTAAACCAGCAGTCAAATAAAATAGGTCTCAAAATGAATCTTCAGAAAAAAAAATAATGAGTAATGTACAAACTAATCTTGTTATTGACAACGTCAGTCTTGAAAATGTAGACCACTATATATATCTTGGACATACCATTAAAATCGGCAAAGAAAACCAAATAGCCGAAATAAAAAGACGCATACAATTGTCTTGGGTAGCTTTCGGCAAGTTAAGCTTTATCTTGAAGAATAGAGATATACCAATGTGTCTAAAACGAAGAGTTTATGACAAATGTATCTTGCCTGTAACTACATATGGACTGGAGACCATGGCCTTTACAAAGAAAACCTTAGAGTAGCTCAGTACAACTCAAAGAGCGATGGAGAGGGCCATGCTAGGGATTAGTTTGAGAGACAAAATTCGAAATATCGACATTCGTGAAAGAACAAAGATTACTGATGTCGCAGAACGTATAGCAAGGCTCAAGTAGCAATGGGTCGGACATGTTGCCCGAGATAATCCCGAAAAATGGACACAGAGACTAACAAACTGGAGACCAAGAGAGAACAGGCGATTAGTAGGCAGACCGCAGAAGAGGTGGGCAGATGATATCAAACAAGTCGCGGGCAAACAGTGGATGAGAATTGCCAAGAGTAGAAATCGATGGAAGCAAATGGAAGAGGCCTATGTCCAGCAGTGGACGAACACAGGCTGAAGAAGAAGAAGAAGAAGAAGAAGATTCACATGATATTGAAAGGGTTACATAATATGTATTTTGTTTTAGAAACTTTAAGAAAATACGGCGTTTTACCATTTTTAGACAGAGAAGCTGTCAACGATTATCGTCTTGAAAGTACAGATCTAGTCATTGAAAAGGGAATGACAGTTTATATTCATTTATTTGCGTTTATGAGGGATCCCAAATATTTTCCATATCCTCTAAAATTTGACCCTGAAAGACTTGCTGATAAAAATTTTAACACAGATGAGCTGCTCTATTTTCCATTCGGAGATAGGCCAAAAGCTTGCATAGGTGAGTATTTATTTTTAATATATTTTGTAGATCTTTATCTGATGTGTCATGGTACTGTACAGGATTTATATTCGCATCCAAAAAATAAGAGTAATCCATACCGATTTAATTTTTAAAGTCTCAAACCAATATAATTTACATGTACTGTTTACATTAAGTAAATGGGTGACATTGCTTCTGCAATGTAGGCCACTCGTTTTGAAAACAACGGAGTCAGCAATAATGTTACTATTAGTATTTTCACGGTCACATTCAGGTGTAGTCAATCAAAACAAAACAATTACGATTTATTTATAGATACGGAGAAAGTAAAGAAGAGATTTTTCATTATTCAGACATCGACGTGGTTAGATCAGAGACGTTGTACACCAACTAGTTACTGTCGTATTTAGTGTTCTAGATAAATATATTCTGATAAATAGTGTTTCAACTTAATCAACCCCATCATCGTGGGTAACAACCCCCGTACCACCATATGGCGATCCTGCCACCATAGTACATAGACATAGCGGACGTTCAAAATAATAAACGTAACAAGAAAAAAATACTCCTCTAAAAAGGCTTCTTCTTCTTCTGAACCTTGTTACGTCCATGTTTGGAAATAGGCCTCTCCCAACTCCTTCCGTTGCTCTTTATCCTGAGCAACATATTTTTAATTTGTTCCGGCTATTGTTTTAATATCCTCAGCCCATTCCATCTGTGGTCTTCCTCTTGGTCGTTTACTTTTGTAACGTCTCCAATGTTGTATTGTGGCTTTCCAACGTTGGTGTTTTTGTCTAGCAGTGCTGCCTGCGAAGCTTCAATTATGTTTGATAATTTTTGTTGTTATATCCTCGACTTTTGTTTTTGATCTCACCCAATCGTTCTTTTTTTTATCTGACAGTCGTAAACCTAACATTGTTTTTTCCATTGATGTTTTTGTTGTAGCTATTTTATACTCATATTTGCCTTGGTTAGGGTCCAGATTTGGTATCCATATGTCATGATAGGAAGGATGTACTGGTTGAACACTTTGCTTCTCAAGTATTGAGATATTTTGCGGTTCTTCAGTATCCAATTAAGTTTTTTAAATGCTACCCATGCTATTATTGCTTCTAGTAATTTATAGTTATATGTCTGGGGTCATCTGTATCTGTCAATACTTTTGGTTTTTTCAATGAGAAAAAAAAATAAATAAATAAAACAAAAAACAAAAACAGAAAAATAAGAATAGGAACGTGGAATATCAAAACACTTCTAAGACCAGGCAAAATGGAAGAGTTGGCAAAAGAAATGACAAAATACAAGATGGGAGTACTAGCGCTACAAGAAATAAGGTGGGCAGAAGAAGGGATGATTGCTAGAAGAAACTACACAATGTACTACGCAGGAGAAAGCAAACAGCAATGGAATGGCCTTTATAGTTAGTACTAGCGTAAGAGACGAGATTATTAACTTTAAAGCGGTTGATGGAGGAATATCATATATTAGAATGAAAAATAAACAAGTAAATTTACCACTAGTTAATATATATGCCCCTACAGAGAATGCTCCCGAAGAAGAAAAGAATAAATTCTATGAGAAACTTAAAGAATTGTACGAAGAAACACCAAAGAACGACATACTAATCCTTTTAGGACACTTCAACGCAAAGATAGGGAAAGAAGACACGAACAGAGAAATCGCAGGAAAAGAAACGATCTATCAAAATACGAATAACAATGGCAGTAGAATAGGTAATTTAGCAGCAGCAACCAATAATTTTATTATTAGCACCCAATTCAAGCACAAAAAAGAGCACAAAGTAACGTGGCTAATACCTGGAACAACATATTGAAACCAAATAGACCACATCCTAATTAAAAAAAAATGGAGAACAATTGTACAGAATGTAAGGTCTTACAGGGGAGCCAATGCTGATTCGGATCACATTTTGGTGATAGGCGACATGTAATTGAAGATACTTAAAGACAAAAACGACAGAAAGAAAAGAAAGGGGTAGAATCGGTCAAAACTAAATACAGATAATGCCAACACAAAATTCTACACTAAGTTGGAAAAAAAAAACTACTAGTCCTAAAACTATCGAACATAGATGCAACATGGGAAGACATAAAAGATAGTATCTTAACAACAGCCGAGGAGACGATAGGACTAATGGAAGACAATAAAAGAAAGGATTGGTACGATGAAGAATGCGAGCAAGCTAGTAAAGACAAGGAAAAGCAAGACACAGATGGGTGGTCACATGGAAACAAGAAGATCGCCTACACTATAAAGAGAAGCAGAAAGATTCAGACAAATATTGCAGAACTAAAAAGAAGAAATGGATTGAAGACTTAGTGCTGGAACTCGAAGCTAATAGTAATGATAATGCAAGACTATATAAACACATAAAAGCACAGAATAAAAAAAAGATACCGGCAAATATTGGAAAAAAGGAATGGGAAACACACTATAGACAATTGTTCAAAAAGAAAGACGATGCTGAAAATGCAGAAAATGAAGAACAAACAGAAAATAGGAGTGAAGAAAAATCAGAGCCTCCCTCATACAACGACCATAAACAGATTAAAGACAAGGAAAGCAGCAGGATCAGACGACATTATAAATGAGTTCTTCAAGAAAGGGGGAGAGGAACTAGCCCACAGAATCCACAAGCTGATAGAACGAATATGGGAAGAAGAACGCATGCCGAATGACTGGAATTGCGGTCTGATAAAATCAATCCCTAAAAAAGGCGGCAAGACAAAATGCGCTAACTACAGAGGAATCATGCTATTAAATTCAATCTACAAAATGTTAACTAATTTGATCAGACAAAGAATAGAAAAAGAAACGAGAACAAAAATAGGTGAATACCAACATGGATTCAGAGAAGGTAAGTCAACAGTAGATGCAATACACATTGTAACGCAAATCGTCGAAAAAATTTACGAGCACGGAATAGATCTACATTATACTGTTTATTGACTACAAGCAAGCCTTTGGCAGTGTAATATGGGAGGAGCTAATTAATGATATGAATCAACTAGGCATTCAAGAAAAACTAGTAAGTCTCACGAAAATGACGATAAAGGAATCCAAAGCACGAATCTTAACAAAGGAAGGCCCGTCAGATGAAGTACAAATGGAGGTAGGTGTCAGACAGGGAGACTCCCTGTCAACAACATTGTTTAACATTTCCATAGAGGGGGCAGTAAAAGCAGCGAAAATTATTGGAACTATTATCGAATCTTCAGCCCAACCGATAGTGTATGCAGACGATATTGCACTGGTTACTAGAGATTTAAAAACCATGCAGAATATAATATTAATACTAGATAAAGAAGCAAAGAAGAGAGGGCTAGTAATAAACCAAACCAAAACCAAATCCCTCAAGTTCTCAAGAGAGAATACGAACATCGAGAAAGAAATTAAGCTTGGTGCATATACGTTTGAAAGGCATCCTACTGGGACTACCAAAAATTTTTTAAAGAAAAGCACATTATTAAGATAACCAAATTAAAAATTTACAAGACTGCAATCAGGCCAGTGATCACCTATGGTGCAGAGATGATGTGCCTAACACAAGATGAAATGAGGTTAGAAATATTAGAGAGAAAGATAATTCGACGAATAATGGGACCGGTGAGGATAAGTGTAGGCGAATTTAGAAGATTTACCAATGAAGAAATTAAAGAAGTCATCCAGGGTGAAGACATAATCAAGCTCGTGAAGGCGCAAAGGCTCAGGTGGCTGGGACACACAGAAAGAGCTAACCCAGACTCTACGCTAAAGCGAATAACTGGCTGGAGACCAACAACAAAGAGACCAAAGGGAAGACATAAAAAAGGTGGAGAGATCAAGTCTTAGAAGACATAAAGAAGCTGAGAATCTACAATTGGAAGGAGCGCTGTAAGAACCGGAAAGAATGGAGGAAAATTGTAGACAGGGCCAAATCACACTAGCTGCTATAATAATAAAAGAAAACAGCGGACTGATTCTTCGCAATAAATGAATCAGGGAGCCCAAAAGGCGGCAAATACTCCGCCAGGAGTGAATAAGCCATGATGATTATCAATGAAACAATGAAACGAAATCAAGAGACGTATTAAATTTCAATTTTTTCAGAGAGCGCCATGAACACCCTTGTAGTTTCATTCCCGTTAGAAATCATCAGGAAGTGTATATATGGTTAAATCTGATTAAACTGAAACAAACCAAGCCGCCTAGTATTGAATCACGACAAAAAATTACGACAAAAATTATTTTAAAATAATTGAATTATTTTAATCCATAAAAGTATTTATTTTAATAATATTATTTTTTTAGGTAAGCGTTTAGGACTCTTGGCTCTAGGTGCATGTCTTTCACATGTTCTATTAAATTTTAAGATTGAGAAATGTGAATGATCAAGTTGAATTTGAACCAAAATCGTTTTGCCTCCTATCAAAATGTGGACTTCCAGTTATATTAACTCGCGTATCATAATTGTATGTAACTAATATAAGCATTTTTTACAGAAAATATTATCCGACTGTGTAATGTAAGGTATATAATATAATTATGTCAAAATATATGCAATTCTTTTAGAAAATATTCTAATATATTGATTAAACGTTACCACATAACTTATTTATTTTTGATCCTACAAAAGCCCGGATTCGAAAAGAGGGTAAACAGTTAATCATGGTAGTAGCAGTCAGGTTCACATGGAAGGGATCAGGAGATAGTTCATTTCATATAATTAGAAATCAGATTGACTATACATTTCCTGCTGCAGATATAGGTTCAGACCATAACCCTCTAATGGCTGATATCAAAGTGAAGCTCAGAAAAGTCCAAGAAAGCTCCATCATCATCATCATCATCATCATCATCATCATCATCATGGCATCTACACTCCTAGCGGGGTGATTGCCGTCCTCTTTGGGCTCTTCCGATTCATTTGTCGCGGTGAATCGGGGTGAACTAGTTTTACAATTGGTTGTGTGACTTGGCATCTTCTATAATTTTTCCCATTCCTTCCTGTTTTTGCTTGTGGTTACCCATTCTCTAACTCCCATCTTCTTAAGGTCCTCAACAATCTAGTTTTCCCATCTGGTTTTGGTCTTCCTCCTGGTCTGCCTGTTGAAGGTCTCCATTTATCTTTCAATATGTCCCATCCATCCGAGCCTCTGTGCCTTGATAAATCTAACGATGTCTTTTCCTTTCAAAAGTTCTCTTACTTCGTGGTTGATGAATTTTCTAAATTCATTATTACCTATGTTTGGTGGGCCTGCTATCCTCCAAAATATTTTCTTCTTTAGGAGCCTGAATCTTTCTTCTTCTTTCTGTGTCAGACACTGTACCATACGTGATTACTGGTCTAATCGCTGCTCTGCAGATTTTCAGTTTAGTATTCTGAGTAAGCTTCTTATCTTTGAGGAAGTTCTTGTATTTGCAATAGGTTTTGTTTCCTGCCTAGATTCTTTCATTGAATACTATGCTTTTATCATTAGTTCCATTAATTGGGACCCCACGATATTCAAGGTGTTCTAACTTTTCAAACTCATATTCACCAATATTTCAACTTGTCATATAAACTTAATTGTGTGTGTCAAAGATTCTTAAAAGTTAAACACAAAAAGTTATGCGATAAAATAACCGTTGCCCTACCCAAAACGGATGCCTTTGACCGGTACTAGAAATTCGCACTTGATGGAATCGATTTATCTCTGGAAGATAAATGGACGTACAGTAGAACCCCGCAAATCCGAACTAATTGGGGGGACAGCCTGTTCGGATTCCGAAAAGTTCGGATTATCCGAAAGTTAGCCTAAGAAGCTAACGAAGATGATTTTTAAAAGATTTGGACTGCCACCGATCCCTTTATGAAACTTTATCCGCACGTTTATGCCTCCAATATTCTAAAGCTGAAAAATATTTAGATTACTGAAATATTAAATCGCTAACGCCAGTAGTTTTGTTTCGTCACGGGACATGGGAATTCGACCATGTAAATGATTCATTTAATTTGTAATCTGGATATTGATTACACTATGTTTCTCATGTTTCTTATCTTTTTCAATGTTTTCGTTCATAGTATACCATAGGAAATGTGTATTATGCACATTCCTTTATTGATTGTGTTTAGTTTAACTCGACACTTTTATTCACCCATTAGTGTTGCAGTGTTTATTACTGTAGCATCTTACGTAATTATTTTCTCACATAATAAACATGTTTTTAAATTTTTATTTTGAATTTTTAAAATTTTTTCACTTTCCGTTGGTTAGGATTTGCCGAAAGTTCGGATTTGCGGGGTTCGGATTTGCGGGGTTCTACTGTACCAGTTTTTGTTTTTCTAAACAGAAACGTTCTGGAGGTTTAAAAAGAACTAATTACAACACGCCATCTTAGCTCCATCTCTTTTAGGTGAATTGGGTTAAATTTTGTTTCTGGACACCCTCTATACGGTAAATTTATCTTTACTTTTAAATAAATTTTAATAACTTTTATTATATATAATCCGGTTCTCTTGTACCGTGAGGTGTCGAGAAAATAATAACTTTTATAAGGGTTAAAAAAATTTAAGTAATCTATAAATACATCTACATCAATGATCTATATTATATCTACTACAAGTTGCAGGTAATTTAATAATAAATAGATAACCTTAGCGATAAAGGTCATAGTAAACACTTGATAAAATACAAATTATGGTGAAAATTTGTTCATGTTATTACAAAAAAATTAAGAAACTGTATTTTAATTAACAATTTTTAAGTATTTATGTAATTGTTTCCTATTTCTCATGTTGTATATTTAATTAAGTATAAATACTACTGTTAGAAAAGTTGTTAGGCGATTAGCTTCCTGAGCCACCAAAATATTTTGGGTAAAAACCTTATAAACGTTGAAAAGTATTATTACAGACTACATATTTTTAGTAATATTTTGTGATGTTGCAAATATTCCTGGATATTATCCAGGGCAACACAGGACTTTTCCCACATGGTTAAATTCCTCCATATATTCCTCCTTAAATTCTATCCACGTGGGAAGAGTCCTGTGTTGCCTTGGGTGATATCCAGGAAGATTTGCAACATCACAAAATATTATTAAAAATATGTAGTATATAATAATACTTTTAACATTTAAAGGGTTTTTACCCAAACCATTTTGGTAACCCAGGCATTCACATTATTGGCTTTTTTATCACTGATGATGGATTTTTTAATCCGAAAATGTTCTCTGATGTAATGTAACCCTTATTTTAAGACTTTAAGTCTTTTAAATATACCTTTTACAAAGGATCTAATATTTTTATAATTAAACTACTAATCCCTGCTACCGTATGACAAAAACTAGGTATGTGATAGATATCTATACGGTGTGGGCCAAAGAAAAGAGTCCTCCTCGATATTTGGCAGTATTTATTAGAATTTAAGGAAATGAAAAAACAGATCGATTTTTGATCTAAGGGGGACACATTTTTACGGTACATACATCTGTCATTTGTCAACCCCCTCCCTTCCCCTTCCACCACCCCTTATTTTTAAATAGGGAATAGGGGTCGTGTGCTAGCTCATTTGAAAGGTTATTCAATTCTCTATTCAGTAATATAAACATTAACATAATTATTTATACAGGGTGTCCCAGACAAAAATATTTTAATTAAATTAATTGAAACAAAAAGAAGAATGTATGTATTCAAAATACATTCTACTATTGTCACAAAACAGAAAAAAATGTTTTTTGATAACTAAACATTGCTTTTCGCTTAATTACAATGGTCAAGCTGCCACCCATCTGCCTCTTGGTAAGTTGAATATTGAATTTAAGCAACAAACAATGCTTACTTATCAAATAAACATTCTTTTCTGTTTTCTGTCAGCAGTAGAATGTATTTTGAGTTAAATAAGTTACACACATTCTTCTTTTTGTGTCAATTAAATTTAATCCAAAATCATTTTTCCTGGACACCCTGTATAAATAATTATGTCAATGTTAATATTACTGGATAGAGAATCGAATAACCTTTCAAATGAGTTAGCAGACGAGCCCTATTCCCTACTTGAAAATAAGGAGTGGGGGAAGTGGAAGGGAGGAGGTTTACAAATGACAGATATATGTACATACCTTAAAAATGTGTCCCTTTAGATCAAAAATCGACCTGCTTCGGCATTTCCTTAAAATCTAATAACTATCGCCAAATATCTAGGTAGACTCTTTTCTTTGGTCCGCTCTCTATATTAGGAAGAAATAATTTTGAAGTTTTTTGTTGCAGTTTGCAGCTGTAAACATCTCGAAAAATGATGAGTTTAGCGTTATGAAATATACATTTTTTACATTTATTTTTTATATTTCACTAATTGTAATAAAATATCAGTAGATAATATTTCCCATGGCCCTGCTGTACTCCACTAGGTATATGTCATAAATAACCAAAAAAAATTAAAGTAGTAAAACACCTTAAACAACATAAAATATGACTGCAAACACGAAAACTGGAAACAAATTAACGAAATTCGTATAAGTAAGGCTTTAAAGTAGATCTGCTGCATAGCAATTACACTCGTTAAATCTGAATCAGGCATGTCTTGCCCCATACTAAGAAAACTGGAAGAGGAGCCTATACCAAGTGGGGCTTTACAATAAATGTATATACCTACAAAACAATTCATCATTTAACTTTCTTCTTTTTCATGTACCATGTCCTTTCAGAACGTTGATTACCACCATAGTTATCTTAATTTTATTCACAGCCACTCTAAATAGCATGTTTTTATCAACACAATACCAATCCCACAAGTTCTTCAACCATGAGGTTCTTCTTCGTCCTGGACTCCATTTGCCTGCTATTTTTCCTTGCATAATATTTTGCAGAAACCTATATTTGGGACCTCTCATTACATGTCCGAAATACTCCAGCTTTCTCTGCTTGATGCTTTTTATAATCTCAGTAGTCTTGCTGAGACGTTCTAGTATTGTGGAGTTTTAAATCTTCTCCACCCAGGACACTTTTAAAATTCTTCTACAGCACCACATTTCGAAAGCCTCAAGGAGATTTAGATCGATTTTATTCACACACAGTCCAGGATTCGACACCATACAGTAAGACCGAGAGTACGTAGCAGCGAAGTAGGCGGATCCTCAATGCCAATTTTAGGTCTCTGTTACATAACACCTTGAACATCCTTCTAAAAGCGGCTCTGGCCTGTTCTATTCTAGATCTCAGTTCGCCATGACTATCTGCGTTACAATTTAATTGCTGTCCAAGGTAAACGATTTTATCAACTTGCTCAAGTTTGGTATTATTTACATATCGCTCATTTACCAGAACAACGTGACATCACAAAAAGTACAATTTTACAGGAGAACACTTTTTATGTTTCAAAAAATCATAAACTGGTAATGACTAAATTAATTTGCTTGAAAATGTAATTGAACCATAGATTAACTATTAGCTTTGAATAAAATTAGTAATTTTACCTAGATTTTATCATTATACTTATAGAATTAAGACATAAAAAAATGAACATATATATCACATTCTTTCTGAAAATATAGGAAGAAAGTAATGCAATAAATTAACTTGTAACATTGTAGATGATAAAATTTTCTGGTTTTAGGTAACTTAAATAAATAAAACACATGGTTCTTATTCATATATTTATTGAAAGTTATAAAATATTTTAAAATAAATTGTGATAACGATCATTCATGAATATTCTGTGAACACCAGAAGTAAAAAAATGCTGTAAATGAACAGTTAAGTAGATAATAGTATTATGAGTATTAAGTAATTAAATGAACTTTCGGTATTGCTTTTATGAACTCTAGAACTCCATTCCTTATGTTTTCATCTCACTTCTATGATTTCCATGGCACAAACCTTCATGGAAGAAATATTAGTATTTTTATTCTTTTTTTCTAAAGCTGTTTCGATTGGACAGTTGTTAATACTGAATGTGTTTTTAAAAAAGGTTTTGCATACTCTGGTTTTCACACCAGACACAGTTAAAAATAGGCATTATTATTTTTACGCTTTGGAACAACACATCCATGAGAGTCAACTTTGACATAACGATGTTTTGGGACAACTGTTTCGACGTTGTTCGCTAAGTATGGACAATAATAATTATTGTTTTTCAATATCCCCCAGAACCCAGTATTGTGCTAAAAGTTGTTGTTGGCTCTCTGTGATTTACTTGACATTTAAACGTGCAGGTATCTTTGCATGGTGACTTTAAAGAGCGTTCCAGAAAAATTTTACTAGATTTTGGAGATTGGTATGCTTTTCCACTATTTCTTAATATTTTCACATTTTTCTTACATTCACTTTTCTGTTTTATTATCTTCTTTTTCTTTTTCGTTCCTGTTTCACTGATTCCTCTACATTAGTTGAATGTACATTTTTTAAGTTGTCCTGTAACATTTTATCTTGGTAAGTATCTTTGTCTGAAGTGTCAATAGTAATCGATATAGAAGGAGGAATTTCTGTGTACTTTGTCGAAAATAGAAAGTTGTCACAGCAGTTTTCAATATCATCATCAAAACTTTCAGTCTTACGTTCTGGCTCTTCTAGTTCATAACTGGGATCATTGACAGAATCATCACTATATACAAAATAAAAAAAATATGTAGAGCAGCGAAAACAGTAACAAAAATCTACTTAATGCATATTGTTCTGCAATATAAAAAAAACTAATAACAAATTATACTTTATTCACACTCAAGATGCACTAGAAATAAACAAACCAAGTCACGTTAACTGTTACAAGAAGCACTCCTGAATCATGATTTAAAATGTATATAGATTGTAAATCCCAAATAATGATTTACAAAGTTTGTACATTGTAAATCATGATTCGGGACTTCGGGAGTGCTTCTTGTACCAGTTAACGTGTTTGCGATTGTTGTACAACTTTACTAATAAAGTACTTACCTTCGTGGAATAACGAGATATTCTTCGTAGAACTACTTAATGATCTACTTAATGAATTGCTGCTACTTGTCGATTCGCAGCGGTAATGTTTTCTGGGATTAACGACATTAATTATTTACAAAATATTTATATCAATAGCAAATAATAAAATTCATAAAATTCTCATTTACCAAACATTATCAACATTATCAAAATCAGAATTATTGTTTAGTATTAACAACCTCATTATCTGACGATCCAGCAACAGCACTATTATGTATTCTCTAATGCTAACTTTAGTATTTTGTTAGTCCGCGATCTCATCTGCAAAAATAACACTCATTGTGAATTTTTATTAGTATGTATAACGTGATATAATGACATAGTAGACTGTGAGATAATATAATTTTTCTGGAAAAAGTGCTCAACAACAAATAATCAAAACAAAAATCTCCAGGTTATCATCAACACTGGTTCTTCTTATGATATTACCTATGAAAAATAATATTTTTACAACAATAACGTGATATCAATGATAAGACTATTTCACATGTTACTGAATTTTTTCTGGATTAACGGGTCAAATAACTTTGTTACATTTTAGAAATAAAATTAAACATTTGATTGTAGCTTACCTTTGCAATAACAGGGTAGTATAGTCGTGATGTCACGTTGTTTGTGAAAACAGATTTACCCTACGCCAAACAGATCACAACTAATATGTCACACTATCGAAAATAACGAAATGTCTAAAAGAAACAACGCTACAAGATGAGTTGTCACATAATTTCTGTCTCTGTCCCTCCAAAGCTCACTTTACTTTAATGGTAAAGATACCACGTTTTTTCAGTATATAGAATGAAATACGGCGGATTTATTTAACGAAACATACAAAAATCAGATATTTTGAAATGTCACGTTGTTCTGGTAAATGAGCGATATATAGACGATTTTATATTCTGTTGTTTACTTATTACGAGTATTTTGGTTTTCCGTATGTTCAGATCCAGGCCTGCCTCCCTACAACTTTCAACGACACTATCAAGTAGTGTTTGCAAATCTTCTTGACTAGAAGCTAGGAGTACTGTATCGTCCGCATATCGCAAATTATTGATGACTTCACCGTTCACTATTATTCCTTCTTGTTTTTCAGAAAGTGCATTTCAGAACATTCTTTTGGAGTAATCGTTGAAAAGCAGGGGTGACAAGAGGCATCTCTGCCGTACTCCCCTTTTAATATTAAGAGCCTGTGACTCAACACCATCTACTAAAACTGATGTTGTTTGATTCCAATATTGCAATTATTGGAACATCTCTGCCGTCCAAGCCAATGTCTTTTAGAACTTCGATTAATATAGAGTACCTAACACATTTAACTGTATTTATTTTCATATTATTTATTATCCTTAATCCGGTACTGTAACCTCCGTAACCTTCTAATTAATAAAGGCTTCCGTTAATAGTTGATTATATTGGCAATAAAATAAACAACCTACCCAATTGAAAACAGATACCGAATGATTTATCTCTGTTCATGGCCAAACGAAATTATCTGTTTTGTTTGGTGTTATTGTGTTATTGATGTCTTACATTGTTATTGTAACATACAGTGACTGAAAATTTGACTACATCCAAAATATATATTGGGTGATCAAACTTCCAAAAATAGACAGGTCTCTAAAAGGGCTCAAACATTCCACAATATACATTTCTTATCCAGCAAGCTTTTAAAAATATAATATCTAAAGACCCTACAACCCATCAAATATTTACTGGTGCTTCCAAATGTAATAAAAAACATGCTGCAACCAGTACTGCCTATACCTGCGAAAACATCAATTCCACTATATGAATGCCGACAAATTATTGTACTTACTGGAGAACTTACTGCAACTCAGCATGCCAGAAAGTTCTTTTGGGCACGGTACCATTACATCTATATATATAAAATTCTAATTCGCAGGCTTTGTTACCGTACTCCTCCGAAACCGCTTGACCGATTTTCATGAAATTTGGCAGGTGGACTCGACCGGACAGGGAGTAGGTTGTTATCTACATTTCATAGCCGTACGTCATAAGGGGGCTTTGCATCCCCTAATAATTTTTTTTGTTTTTCGACAAACCGATTTTTCTTAATTCTATATGATTCAGAAGCAAAAGATACATACAATCCTACATTTTCACTTTTCTATCTTTAACCGTTATTTTTTTAAAAAAATTTCGTGGTTTAACATCTATATATATAAAATTCTAATTCGCAGGCTTTGTTACCGTACTCCTCCGAAACCGCTTGACCGATTTTCATGAAATTTGGCAGGTGGACTCCTTGCTATTGCGAAAAAAACGGCGTATAAATCGTCTCTCTAGCTCAATTAGTTTCCGAGATAGCAAAACGAGGCCGTAGGATAACACGAGATCACTAGAGACAACACTAAGCACACGAAACGAATGAGCGAAAATTGTACTAAAATCCGTGAAAATATAAAGTTTTTAACTTTACGATTACTATTTTTAATGTACAAAAAATATTTTAAAATTTTGCCGAAGGACCAGATCTCTGGTATAACAATCAAATTTTGGCGGAGGCGCAAATCTGGTATAATCGAAATTTTGGCGGATGATTTTGGTGGAGGTTTGTAGTTGCCAAATTTAGTCGCGTGTTGGCTGCTGTACGATACGTGACGATACGATATCTGAAAGTTATGACGATTTGTCTTTTGTAATAAATGCAAGTTTATTTTATCTTATATTAAAGAAAAAAAGAAACACAGATATTGGATACATCCCATCATAAAGGAACGAAATTATAAGGAATTTTGTTACACATTATATAACAAAATTAATATATTAAAGGCCCAGAAAAGTTTTTTAATTTTACAAGAATGTCTAAAAAATATTTTCAGGAATTATTAGTAAGTATAAAAGAGCCGTTTTCAAGAAATAACACCATTATGAGGGAAAGCATATCACCTAAGAAAAACTATTTATAACGCTAAGAGGCTGTCCATTCAATGGTACGCCACTGAGCAAATACAGGTGTTAAATTGATGCCCCTCTATTATACCCAATTTATTGGGAAATAGTGATGTTTCACAAATTATTATTAACAAAAAAATTATTCAAATTAAAGGCACAGTACTTATCGAGCAAGACGAAAACCAGAATATACAAAACCGTAATAAGAGCAACAGTCACCTGCCGGATGTGAGACATGGGTGCTAAATAAAACAGAAGGAGAAATGATAAAGAGTTGAGAACGGAACGTACTGAGAGCTATTTTCAGGGAAAATAATACAGATACGGAAGACGGCTGGCATAGAAGCAGCAATCAAGAATTAAGGATGCATTACAAGGAACCAAGTATAACAAGATAAACAAAGTCATAAAGAATCAGATGGGCAGGTCATTTTGAGGGGATGGATAAGGAAAGAATGCCAAAGATGGTACTGCTAAGAAGACCAGTTGGGACTAGGGACGAGGTAGACTAGGACTGCAAAAAAGATTCAGGAATATAATAGTATCGATGAAAATTACACACTGGAAAGGAAAGGCGAAAAATAGGATATAGTGGAGAACTAGAGAACTGGAGAACTATTTTACATACTTAGACATCAAATAAAATTATATATAAGTTATTAGTATAAACTGTATTGTGTAAAATTTGAAAAAAAAATTATTTTTAGTAGATTACTTTTTTCCAGATAGAAATATTGTACCTAATTAAGTTGCTCTTTGCTATAAGATAAAAAATTAAAAATAAAATGAGTCACATATAAAAATAATTTGATGTGGGAGTAAAAAATTCAAGGCAAAATATAGTTCAAGTCTGTAATTTCCATCATTAAACAAGCTTTCGCAACACTCACAACAAAATTCGCTAGAAAACAGCTCAAACGTCTGTGTTATACCACGATACACGCATTTATGATATGCCGTCGAAGTCGTAAAACCGATTGGCGACATTAGGGCGAGATATGGTTTCTAGGATGGGTCGCGGTAACGCCGCTGCAACGAAAATTTTAAGAGCGCCTGGTGTGTGTCACTGCATCAAAGTATAGTAAGGGATGCGTCGCTTTCGACATTTTAGCGGGGGTTCAGTCGACGTACGCCGTTCCGTCTGTGTTAGCGCATACTCCCTACTGAATTCCGAACATAATGGTACTATTTTTTTTTTCTCTAGCGCCGTCCGTTTCCGAAATAGCGAACCGTAAGCAGTAGAAAAATTCTGAGCACAGAAGAAGAACGAGCGGGAAATTTTATAAAAGAAAAGTTCAACAGTTTAACTTTTGAACTCAAATTGAACAAAATATGAATTTCACATAATTTGTCCTATTAAATGTACCGTTCCGTCTAATTTTTTTCTAATTTCCGAATATCATATAATTGTCCTATTAAATGTACCTTTTTTTATATACCTACAAATTTTGCATTATTGTGAATAAATATTTAGACATATAATTTTATTTTTAATTCGAGGAATTTGTATTTCAATCAATTTTTATGTCGAGCAATTCATTTTCGAGCAGTTGATTTTGAGTAAAATTATGACACATTATCTAATTCTGACACACTATCTAAGGTGCAACGAAGTTCACCGGGTCATCTAGTTCCACAATAAAATCATAAAAATTATAACATGTTTTGATGCCCAAAAGAACTTTCTGGCATGCTGAATTGCATTAGATATATCAAATCTAATATATTATATTAGATTTGATAGTGTTTTTCTAAACAAAAACAGATTTAACTCATGTCCGAGAAATCTGCAAAATTCGCTACTTTAACACATTATTTTTGAACTTTACATTTGGTATTTTACAAATGACTACCTCATTCTGAGTAATGTTATATATTTTATTTACATCTGTGGTTAAAATGTAGACAAATATACAACCAGTAAGACAACTATTATACTTAATTATCGAATAGAAATTAAATTATGGGTGTTACAACTATTTATTTTACAATTTTATTCTTAATAAACATTTTATAATTATCAATTAACTTATAAATATTTAGCAACATGAGCAAGATACGTCGAATGAAGTAAAAATTTTTCTTCGTTTTGTGTAAATTAATTTAATAACGTCACTAGTATTGTATATCTACAAAAAATCCCAATTTAAAAATGAAAATCGACCTGTTTGAGAATTTCTCTTCAAATTTGCCCATTCTCGAGATAATTAATTTATGCAAACTCAAACGTCCTCACTTTTACTACAGTGTCGCGCCCGCTTGATTAGCAATTAAAAAACAAAGGGGTTTTTGATATTGTATTGCAAAAAACTCTTCGGGATTTCATCAATCGACGTTTAAAGAATATCTATCTACCTTGGCAACATTGAAATTTATATTTTCTAAATATCCGATTCAGGGTTCAAAATGGCCGATTTCGCGATTTTGTAAATTTCAAATCGCTTGTATGTTAAAAACTATTAACCTAAGAGAAAAGTCACTAAAGACCTTTTCTGTTTGGAATGATTCAAAAACCCGAAAAAAATTTTTTTCGATGCAAAAAAAAATAATTTTAGGAAAAACCCCTAATCTTTTCCCTCGCCTGGCAAGATCTTATGCTGTTGAGAATCGCCTGTCATTGTACACATTTATTCTAAATGACTTACTCAAACACATACTGAAATTTAAACTTTACAGGAGAAAGTTTATTTTCCCCCTAAACTATGCACTTTTCGATTCACCTGGTAGATACACGTGCAGCGCTGATGTCTGCCAGGTCATGGTTTTCAGCCTTGGTGTGCTATGAATTATCACTATACAAGTTTCTAGCGTTACAGGAAGACCGTTACTCGGAGGGTTCATTAGCTCTTAGACTAGTAGGTCGCAGTGCAAGTGCATGAAAATGGTCGATGTAATTGGGATAGCGTATTTCGATGTAATTAATATTGTTATTAATGTAGTTAATTAATATAAATAAATCATTCATAAAATAAACACATCCGACAAGCATTCAACCGACACACATAGGTTAACGGGTGATTTGTTTACATTTTCATCCCAATTCCTCTACTTCCAAACAAACGACAGCGCCCTCTCTTGAGTTCGCGCGAATATTATATCTATAATATAAACCATAGGTTCAGTAATTAAGACACATCGTGACGACATCGTATGACCGTCGCTGTCGCGTAGCTTTGACGGGACAATGGCCTTCATTCATGGTACATAAACATTTCAAAATCAGTATATTAAGGGATAGATTTTCTTATTCGCGGGTTTTTGGTTCAGTGAAAATGCAATATGCAATCAGAGCCGACCCTCGATTCACTTGGTAGCCAGGGTTACTGCTAAGACACGTCATCTGGACTTTCGAGGGTTTTCGGCATCAAATTGATAGAAGCAGATTAATTGAGGGGTTTTGGGATTGCTGAATACGAATACGTCATCAGAACTGGCCGAACAGAAACAGAATGGACACCTGGTGCCCAGGGTCACTGCTCAGGCACGCCATCTTCTCGAGTTTCGAGAGTTTTTGTCACTAAAATGATACAAACATTACTCGGGGGATTTTTTTGGTTGCTGAGAAGAATAAGACATCAGAACCGACCCTCGCATCATCTAGTGCCCAGAGTGACTGATATGCAAGTCATATTCTGGAATTTCGAGCGTTTTCTGTATTCGGACGTCGGCTCTGATGGCATATTCGTATTCAACATCCCAAAAAACCCCGAGTAATCTATTTGCAACAATTTAGTGTCGCAAAGCCTCGAACTTTCAGAAGATAACGTGCATATCCACATCCGGCACCCTAGGTACTAGGTGCTCCGAGGGTCGGTTCTGATGTCATATTCGTGTCCAGCAACCCCAAACAATCCTCCGAGTAATCTGTTTGTATCAATTTAGTACCGAATATCCTCGAAATTCTAGGAGATAACGTGCCTCAGCAGTGACCATGGGCATAGGTGTTTCCCATAGTGACCCAATTAGGATTATACGAGATCTGACAGAAGCTCGAAACAAATGACAATCGATGAAAAGCCCTATGGGGACCGGGACCGTGCAAGTTCGGAAAAGCGACACCTGGTTTCATAGCTCGGCAACATTTTTCGCACTTTTAATTATATTGGCCAATCATATTAGTCCTGGTTACTGGACAGTTATCAAGGCCATAGCCCAAAAAAAATTATAAAAAGAAAAAATAATATTAAGGTTATGTTATTAAAAGGTATGTAAAAATTGTATGTAGTAAATAACATTAATTATTAAAATGCACTACTACAAGCAAAATACAATTAATTAAATTTACTTTTATATAATAATTGCATATCATATCAATATTGTGGAGCAACATATAATTTTTCTTCTTCAATGACCGTAGATATGAAATATACGTCAATTTGACAATTTCAATTGACAATGAATTATTTAAAAAGGTTGCAAGATTTCTCCGCTATTCGCGTAGTACTTGCACACGGCGAATAACGTATTGATAACCCTTCTGATAACGTTTTCGTGTTTAGCGATCCCAAGAACCTCCAAGTAATCTGTTGATCAATTAAGTAAGTTAATCAATTGAGTGCCAAAAACCCACTAAACTCCAAATGACGTGCTTTATCAGAAACCTTGGGCACCAGGTGCTTCGTGGGTCGGTTCTAATTACGTATTTGTGTTCAGTCACCCCAAAAACCCCCTGAATAACAAAATCTGGCCATACTATTCTCATTTTGACATATTTATGCACTTTTGGATGCATGTTGTGCACTTTAAAATGCAATTATGCAGTCTATTCTAGACATTTTTCTTGACGTCATCCTGAACACAATGCAAAAAGTTGCAAGTCTCGAGGTGCCGCATTTAAAAATATATATATTTTTTACTAAATTCTCTGGTCTATAATAGGCATCTTCGTAAGTTGTACAAGCGATTAGTTTTATAGGCGGTTTGACACGATCCAAGTTGCATCCAAGTGTACTTAGTCCAAGTCCACTTGGATGCAGCGCGCGCAATACTTGGATGCTACTTTGATCGTGTGAGCGGGTTGACACGTTCCAAGTGTTTTTCATCTTCATCCAAGCCCACCCTCCTAGTCTACTTGGACGCTGCGCGCGCAACGCTTGGAAGCTCCTTTGACCGTGTCACCACCCTCGTCAAGTATATTTCCATCAACAGGTTTTATCCAAGTCGCATCCAAGTCTAGTAGGACGGTGGCCAACTTTCTTCCAAGTAGTATCAAAGTATAGTTACAATGGCGTGGCATCGGAAAATATAAAACGGGATATAAGTACAAATAGAAGAATATATATAGTTAAATACAGCACCTAGAGACTTGCAGTTTTTTTGCATTATGTTCAGGATGACGTCAGGAAAAAAGTCTACTATTAAAAAATAAATGGAAATGCATAATTGCACTGTAAAGTGCATAAAATGCATCCAAAATTGCATAAATATAAAAATAAAGTCAAAATCAGTATACTAAGGAACAAAATTTATTATTTGGGGGGTTTTTGGGGTCACTGAATACGATTACGCCATCAGAACTGAACCCCGGATCACCTGGTGCCCAAGGTCACGGCAAGAGACGTCATCTTCTGGAGTTTCGATGGTTTTCGACATTAAATCGATGCAAACGGATTATTAACGGGTTTTAGAGGTCGCTAAATACATTGTCAGATATAAATAAAGTTTATATAATTTAATATATACATAATAGACGAGGGCATTTGGCACAAAATAAATCAATTTTTAAATACAGCACCTAGAGACTTGCAGTTTTTTGCTTTATGTTCAGGATGACGTCAGAAAAAAAGTCTACTAATCAAAAATGGATGGAAATGCATAATTGCATTTTAAAGTGCATAAAATGCATACAAAAGTGCATCAACATGTCAAAATCAGTATACTAAGGACCAAATTTTGTTATTCGGTGGTTTTTTGGGCCACTGAACACGCGTACGCCTCAAAACCGACCCACGGATCATCTGGTGCCCAAGATCACTGGAAGGGTGTCGTCTTCTGAAATTTCGAGGATTTTTGGCACTAAATTGATGTGAACGGATTATTCATGGGTTTTTGAGGTCGCTGGACACGAATATGCGATCAGAATTGATCTCCGGAGTACCTGGTGCCCAGGGTTGCTACTAAGGCACGTCGTCTTCTGGGGTTTCGAGAGTTTTCAGCATTTAATTGATGCAAATGGATTACTGGAGGGTTTTTGAGATCTCTAAATACGAACATGTCATCAGAACCAACCCCCTCTGCACCTGGAGCCCAAGGTCACTGCAAAAGACGTCCTATTCTGGAGTTTTGAAGAATTTCGGCATTAAATTAGTAAAAATGAATTACTCGGGGGTTTTTGAGGTCGATAAACACGAATATGTCATCAGAACAGACCACCAGATCACCTGGTGTCCAAGGTCAAATTGATGCAAACGGATTGCTTACGAGTTTTTGGGGTCGCTAAACACAAATATGCTATCAGAATTGAATTCCGGGGTACCTGGTGTCCAGGATCTCTACTAAGGCACGTCATCTTATGGATTTTTGAGTGTCTTCGGCATTAAATTGATGCAAATGGATTACTCAAGGGGTTTGAAGTCGCTAAACCTGAATACGCAATCAGAATTGACCTCCAGAGCAACTAGTGCCTAAGATCATAGCAAAGGACGTCATTTTCTGGAGCTTCAAAGGTATTCGGCATTTAATTGATACAAATGAATTACTGAAAGGTTTTTGAGGTCGCTAAAGACGAATCTGCTACCAGAACCGACCCCTGGTGCCAAGGATCACAACAAGGGGCGTCATCTTCTGGAGTTTCGAGTGCCTTTGGTACTACATTGATGCAAATGGATTAATCATACGTTTTTGGGGTTGCTGAATATGAATACGCTATCAGAACAGACACCGGTGTACCTGGTGTCTAAGGTACCTCATCTTCTGGAGTTTCTAGAGTTTTCGGTACTAAATTGATGCAAACAGATACTCTTATGTTTTTGGAGTGAATACGAGTATGACTTAGATGAAATACTTTGGAGTATCTAGTGACCACGAAGGATCACACTATCAAAATAAAATATAATAAATCGATTTGGAATAAATAAAGGAAAAACGCTGTCAGATATAAATTTAGTTTATATTTATAAAGAATTAAAAAAATTGTATAGCACAACAGTTATTTTAATAAACAGTCCAAGTAAAATAGCAAAAATGTTACCAATTTGAACGTTTTCTTTGAACAGCAACTCAAAAAACTTCCGAGTACTCGGTGTGTACCAATTTAGTGTCGGAATGCCTCAAAATTCTAAAACGTGATGTGTATAGCAGCCACTCTGGCCACTAGGAACGCGGGGGGTCGGTTCCGATTTGATATTCGTATTCAGCAAACCCAAAAATTTATAAGCAATTTGTTTGCATCAATTTAGCACCGAAATTCCTCTAAATTCTATAAGATGGTATACTTTAGCCACCAGGTGCTCTGGTGTCTGTTCTGATGGTGTATTCGTATTCGAAATATGTTTTCGATCGAAAACTCTCGAAAATCCAGACGACAACGTGCCTTAGGCTTATAGGTACTCCGATGTCTCTTCTGATGGCGTACTTGTGTTCAGCAATCCCAAGAACCCGTTAGTAACCCGTTTGAATCAACTTAGTACCGAAAACTCTCGAAACTCCAGAAGATGACCTGCCCTAGGCGCCAGGTGCCCTGGTGTCTGTTCTGGTGGTGCATTCGTGTTCAACAACCCCAAGAACCCATGAGTAATCCGTTTGCATCAATTTAATGCCGAAACCCTCCGAAACTCCAGAAGATGAGCTGCCTTAGGCACCACGTGCTCCGTGGGTCAGATCTGATGGCGTATTCGCGTTCAGCCATTCCAAGAACCCTCCAGAAATCCATTTGCATCAATTTAATGCAGAAATCCCTCGAAACTCCAGAAGATGACGTCCCTTGCAGTGGCCATGGCCACCAGGTGCTTCGTGGGTCTGTTCTAATGGCATATTCGTGTTTGGCGACCTCAAAAATCCCCCGAGTAATCCATTTGCATCCATTTTATGCCGAAAACCCTCGAAAATCCAGAAGATGACGTGCCTTAGTAGCTATCCTGGACAACGGGAGCTCCGAAATTAAATTCTGATGACATATTCGTGATTAGCGACCCCAAAAACCCAAGTAATCCGTTTGTATCAATTTAATACCGAAAGCCCTCCAGAAGATGGCGTCCCTTGCAGTGACTTTGGGCACCAGGTAATCCGGTGGTCCGTCTTGATGGTATATTCGTGTTTAACGACTTAAAAACCCCCGAGTATTCCATTTTTATCAGTTAAATGCCGAAATCTCTCAATCTCCAGAAGAGGACCCCCTTGCAGTGACCTTTGGGCTCCAGGTGCACAGAGAGTCGGGTTTGATGGCATATTCATATTGACAAAATCAAAAACCCGTAAGTAATCCGTTTGCATCAATTTTCTCTTATTTTTGTTTATAACTTTTTTGTTGGTCACTTGACGATAAAAAGTAATAGATGTAAAATTGTAGAAAATTTAATTTGTTACATTTTATGTGTAACTACATTTTCTGTAGGGTTGCTATTTTAGGAGATACAGCGTGAAAGCCCTTTGCAGCACTTTTTCCAATATGGCGGTCGGGGGACAAGGGTCCCGACCCCAAAAGCTTCTACTGAACCCCGCTATACATTAAAAAAATAAAATTGACTCCTCTAAGAAATGCACACTAAATGTAACATTTCAATAGATTATTTCGGCCACGGCAGTAATTATAATAATTCGTTATCTAATCAAGTCCACACCGCCTTGACATTTCAAAATATTTATTTTGAGAGAAACTGGTCGGAACAACTTTGGTGATATTTTCAAAATTAAATTAGCGTTGTCATACATTGTGAGTGTTAATCCGGTAAGTACATTTGTCAGATGTTTTTATTTATTTTTAAAGCGATAAAAGTCTCATAATCATCATTTTTTCTAATCGGTACTCACCGGAGGGACCTCAGACGTTCGAATACAATTAGCGTCTCTTTGCAAAGACAATGACGTCGACTTTGCAAAGTAACAAGACACTTCCTCAACATACACACTACACATGACACTAATACTCATGTTGTGACTGGCTGAATGACATAAAGTCCATGCCATTAAAAAAAATCATTTTTTTAGAGGACACAATTTAATTTTTTTGGTAGTTAGGGGGGAGGGAATAGTAGAAGCTTAAGTTTAAGTTTGTGGGTCGCCACTATTGTCCCTCGGTCGCTATCTTGGATAAAGGGATGAAAAAGGGTTTCGTGTTGTATTTAGTAAACTAGCTACTCTACCGAAAATTGTATAAGAAATAATTTGTACGAGTAGCAAATTAAAATGTCTACAACTTTGTTCCTACTAGTTTTTATTTTACTTTACTTTTCTACTTTTTTTTTAAATTTTTTTCTGGTCATTTTATAATAAAATGACATCAGGAAAACTTTATTGAGGGCTTTTCAAAATAATCGTTACTAAAAAATTATTTAGCTTTATGAATTTATCTGGGTTTTACTTACAGCGCTCTGTAGTTGACCGTATTCTTGAATATTCTTCTTATGCTGGGGCCACAGTAAGGTCTTATGCCGTTAATTAAGCTAAGCCATGACTTAGAGCGCTAATTTGTTAATGCCATTATTATTGCCGTTAAACTTTAGGCGATAGATCGGGTGTCGGTTTCTTTCGTCGACACTACAAATGGAGTTACAAAAGGAGTTACTCCACTACAAAAGGAGTTACTTCGTTACTTATCGCGTTGTTGTGGCTACATTTGCACTGTTTCAACAAGTGCTAGTTTGCAGCGCAGCAGAGTAATTTGTTTTGTTAAATATAGGTTACATAATTACTATTCTACGAAAATGGAGTAGAGTAACGAGAAAATACTTGAATTTTTAACAGTGTTCGAAACAGAAACTTGCTTATGGGATCCCCGACAAAAAACACGTAAAATCGTGGTGTTCATGGTGACGCTTGGCGTCGAATTGTGACAACATTGTCTTTTTTTGTGTGGAAGATTTGAAAAAGAAAAAGGGCACACTTATGAGATAGTCTCAAACCTGTAAATATAAAAAATCGTTAAACTCTGGCATGGGAACGAATGAGGTATATAAAACAAGCTGGTTTGCATTTGATGTCATGCATAGTTTTCTTAACCTTTAACTACCCGCGCATCAAGTTATACCATAACTACACGCGCGGCGTACTTTGTACGCCACAAGAAAATACACTTAAAAACAGCGGATTTGTTTATTTTTTTTGAAAAAATACACTTAGTTGTTTGTTATAAACCTTATTCGGCATCAGTGAATACTTGGAGTTCCTTTTCAGTAAGCCAATTGGGATTTATAACTGGAATCATGGAATAACTGGATTCCATGATAAATAAAATTACTAATAAAAATTTTTTTTAAATGTGATTTTTTACAGGAGAAAAGGTATTGTTTACAAAGAAAAATATATTTTTTGCCATAATGACTAAAAAACAATTAAAATATGTACTTATATTACGACTTATAGTAATAACGAGCGATTTACAATTATTGGGATCAAAGTTAGCCGTGCAAAAAATTACGTGTGTCTTGTTTTAATCTGAATTTATATCATTGGTTTATCAATTAATTTTGATTAACATTATAAAACATAAAAAATCAGTCAAAGCATAACACAGAACTTTAATCAGAAATAAAAAGAATTAACAAAATTATAAGTAACAATAATAAATTAAATCAAACAAACTACATAACCTAACTTTTCTTGTTAAGTTGACGTACACTGCAAAGTTGACGTAAACTGGAAAGTATATCTGAATTAAGAATAGACATGCACTGTATAGCTATCTCTGTCGTTCAAAGCCACCTATGGTGACAATAGTTTTGGATCACACGTTATAATCCTGGGGTATATTGTCCACCACCGGAAACAACAAATAATAAAATGTAAATTACGATCTTTCCAGAACGCTGATTATAACGAAACTAAAACTAAATTGTACAGCACATTCCAGTGATAGGTTAGAAAAATACGCAACGTCAAAAATTAAATTTTTAAATATATTTCCAGTAGAATTCTTATATCTGGCGTACAAAGTACGCCAGCGCGTGTAGTTAAAGGTTAAACCTATATACGAATATGATACGAATTGAACCGGATCGCAGAATATGTGGAGACTAAAATTATTCCAGAACAAGCAGGATTCAGGCCCGGAAAGTGCTGCTGCAGTCAAATTCTTAATCTCACCCAACATATTGAAGATGGTTTTGAACGGAAGGAAATAACAGGAGTAGCGTTCATAGACCTAACTGCCGCCTATGATACAGTTAACCATCAACGGCTACTCGCAAAACTCTACGAAACTACAAAGGATTTCCGACTAACAAGGTTAGTGAAATGTCTCCTCCAGAATAGACGCTTCTACGTAACGCTCCAGTCCAAGAACAGTCGGTGGAGGGACCAAAAAAATGGGCTACCACAGGAAAGTGTCCTCGCGCCGATTCTATACAACATATACACCAACGACCAACCCATACACCAACAAACAAGGCAATTTATTTACGCTGATGATACAGCGGTGGCAGCTCAGGGAAGAACCTTCAATGAAGTCGAAGTGAAACTGACAGATGCCCTGGGAGACTTAGCTCTATACTATGATAAAAACCATTTGAAACCCAATCCCACAAAAACCCAGGTATGTGCTTTCCACCTGAGAAACAAGCATGCCCGAAGGTCGCTGGAGGTGGAATGGAGTGGTCAGATGCTGGAACACAACAAGACGCCAAAATACCTTGGCGTCCGTCTGGATAGAACTCTGTCTTACCGATACCACTGTCAAGATGTCAAGAAGAAAGTAAGTGCCAGAAATAATATCATCCGCAAGCTAACTAATACAAAATGGGGAGCACAACCACACACTCTCCGCACTTCTGCCTTGGCATTATGTTTTTCGGCCGCGGAGTTTGGAGCACCAGTATGGGCAAACTCTGCTCACGCAAAGAACGTCGACGTGGCTCTAAATGAAACGGTCGGTATAATATCGGGTTGCCTGAAACCGACACCTATCGAAGAGGTATACCCCATTGCTGGAATTGCTCCACCACCTATCAGGAGGAAGGTTACGTCAGAGGTAGAACGGAAAAAGCAGGAGACGGACCGAAGACACCCCTTATATGACCACCAAACTCAGCCAAGCAGACTAAGATCTCGGAAAAGCTTCCTGAAAACATCAGGATCCATCCCCGAAGCGTCAGAGACGCGCCGAATACACCTATGGCAAGCGTCAGCTACCGCGACACATTTTCCTCCCTCGGAGGAAATGGCTGCTGGACACAATTTACCTTATCCGACTGGGAAAGCGCTAAACAAACTAAGAACCGGCGTTTCACGTTGTGCTAGTAACCTGAAAAAATGGGGATACCAGGAGGACGATACCTGCGACTGTGGCGCGGTTCAGACCAGCCGGCATCTACTATCATGCACAGAGATGAGAGAGACCTGCACAGAACAAGACTTAATTATAGCAAATGACAGGGCCATCTATGTGGCCAACCATTGGAAATACAGAATTTAAAGTTGTTGATGTTCCGGACACGGAAAGTAAGTAAGTAAGTAATACGAATTCATAAAATAATAATTAGCACTCATAAAATATAACAGAGTAGCAGCTTCGACTTCGATCTTGAAATTATTGGATTAAAAAACGCGTTTTCTGCTGACTACACGCTAAAATAAGTGTGGCCAGTCACTTTAACGCGCATTTTATTCCATCATTTTTGGTGTGTTAATTAATACAATAATAGACGTTAGACGTTAACGTTGCTGTAGCCCCAGCATTAGGGTGCCTGTCCGTTTTGAATGTTGGCGATCATTCTGGCTATGTTGACTTTGTTGGTTGCTATACGGAATAGTTGTGTTGAGGTCTTTCTATATCATGCTCTCAGGTTAGCATGCCAGGATAATCTTCTTCGTTTTGGGGTGCTTTTTTCTTCAACTTTTCCTTGTAAAATGCATTGCATTAACACATATCTGTCTTGATTTCTCAATACAGTCGACTCGCGTTAATTCAAACCTGCGATAATTCGAATCTCTCTATAATTCAAAGTTATCACGAGTTTCCTACAAAATCTCTTTATATTTCGAACTAAATCAATATATTTTTATACACTTGGTAAGTCGAACGAAAGATATCATTGCTATATAGTCTAAGAGCTGGGAGCGGATTTTGTGCGTGATAAGTAATATGGAAAAACTATACGTGGATAAGTTGAGTTAGTTGTGTACATGACTTTCACCAACGGCCGAAAACCAGAGTTGGGGCCGAGGGTAGTTATAAGGGGTCAAAATCGCGGTTTTTATTATTTTTTTTATGACGCTCATGATCGAGATAGTGCACCACAATTTGGGAATAAGTAGGTCATGACGTACCTAAGTAAAATCTCTACGGGCACAACGCTGCGTGGACGACAAAGGGGTGGGGGTAGGGGTGAATATAAAAAATATAAGGGACTTTTTGCGACGTTAGTTCTTGAGATAGTGCACCAGAATTTGGGTATAAGTAGACCATGACATAAGTAAGTAAAATCCCTAGAGGCAGAAACCAGAGTTGGGGAGGAAGGTAGTTATAAAGGGTCAAATTCCCGTTTTTTATTATTTTTTTTTGTGACGCTCATGATTGAGATAGTACACCAAAATTTGGGAATAAGTAGACCATGACAGAACTAAGTAATATCCCCAGAGGCGAAAACCAGAGTGGCGGATGAGGGTAGTTGTAAGGGGTAAAATTCGCGGTTTTTATTATTTTTTTTTGTGGCGCTCATGATGGAGATAGTGCACCAAAATTTGGGAGTAAGTAGGTCTTGGCGTAACTAAGTAAAATCTCCAGGGGCGGAACGCTGCTTGGGGTACAAAGGGTTGGTAGGTAGGGGTGAATATAAAAATATATGGGTTTTTTTTACCGCTCGTGATAGAGATAGTGCACCAAAATTTGGGAATAAATAGATCATGACCTTCCTAAGTAAAATATCCAGGGGCGGAACGCTGTGTGGGGGACAAGTGTTGCGCCAGGTCACAAAAAAAAATAATACACACTGCAACTTTGACCCCTTAAAACTACCCTCATCCGCAACTCTGGTTACCGGCTCTGGGGATTTTACTTAGCTACGTCATGGTCTACTTATTCCCAAACTTTGGTGCACTATCTCAATCTAGAACGTCGCAAAAAACCCCTTATATTTTTTATATTCACACCTTCCCCCTCCCCGTTGTCGGCCACGCAGCGTTCTACCCTTGGAGATTATACTTAGTTACCTCATGGCCTACTTATTCCCAAATTTTGGTGCACCATCTCTATCATGAGCATCACAAAAAAAGTAATGAAAACAGCAACTTTGACCCCTTACAACTACCCTCGTCCCCCACCTCGGGTTCCCCGCTCTGAGGATTTTACTTAGTTATGTCATGGTCTACTTATTCCCAAATTTTGGTGCACTCTCTCAATCACGAACGTCGCAAAAAACCCCTTATATTTTTTGTATTCACCCCTGCCCCACCCCTTTGTCGGCCACGCAGCGTGCCACCCCTGGAGATTTTACTTAGTTGCGTCATGACCTACTTATTCCCAAATTTTGGTGCACTATCTCGATCATGAGCGTCACAAAAAAAAAAATAAAAAAAACTGCGATTTTGACCCCTTATAACTACCCTCGTTCCCCACTCTGGTTTCCGGCTTTGGGGATTTTACTTAGTAATGTCATGGTCTACTTATTCCTAAATTTTGGTCCACTATCTCAATCACAAACGTCGCAAAAAACCCTTTATATTTGTTATATTCACCCCTACCCCCACCCCTTTGTCGGCCACGCAGCGTTCCGTTCCTAGAGATTTTACTTAGTTACGTCATGACCTACTTATTCGCAAATTTTGGTGCACTATCTCGATCATAAGCGTCACAAAAAAAATAATAAAAACCGCGACTTTGACCCCTTATAACTACCCTTGGCCCCCACTCTGGTTTCCGGCCGTTGGTGAAAATCATGTACACAACTAATTCAACATATCCCCGTATAGTTTTTCCATATTACTTATCACGCACAAAATCCGCTTCTATCTCTCCGACTATTGTAAGAATGACGGGAGCATTTGGAACAACTGCAACACAGGCACTCACAGTTTTAACTGGAGTAATGCCAATGCATTTAGAAACACAAAAAAGAGCATGTAATTATTGGCTAAAAAACGAAAAACATGAAAAAATAATACAAATAATAGGATTAGATATAAGAAATAAAAGAGAATTAAAAGAAATAATAAATAGAAAAAGACAAAATGAATGGGAAAATTCAACAAAATCTAGACGTTTATACAATTTTATACCAATATTAGAAAACATTCCAAATTATTTTAATCCAAAACAAGGTTTAATACACTTTTTAACAGGACATGGACCGTACCCAACATATTTGGAAAGATTTAACTTAAAAGATGATGCATATTGTGAATGTGGAGAACTAGGTACACCAGAACATATAGTGTTACATTGTGAAAATTCTATAGAAAATGAAGAACACAGAGAAATGAGAAGAAGATTAGAAAGAATTGAAATAAGAGATATATTACAAAATGAAGAATATTTTGAAATATTAAACAATCTCGCACAAATAATATCAAAAAAACAACAAGAAATCTATAATAATAGAAGAAGACAACCAATAATCCAACCCTGATGAAGTTGAGTAAGATAAAGTTAAAATAAATAAAATAAAATATAAATTCAAAAATAGATATTTACAATTATAATAATAATAATTCAATATAAAATAAATAAATAAAAATAATAATTCAATACATAATTAATAAAAATAAAAAAAAAATAAAAAAAAAAAAAAAAAAAAAAAAAAAAAAAAACTACCAACTCTCTTCTGAAAATAGAGGGACTGTCTTTATAACTTAGAAGGGAGTTGATAGTACCAAAAATATTTTAAATTGTTTATTTAAATTTGTTTGTTATACGTAATTAAGAGATTATGGCAAATTGTTATTGTAAAAATAGATTTAATAGTTGAGTAAAAAATGTAAAAATATAAAAAAAAATATCTGTAATCCCATCAGGAAAAAACGACCTGGATTAGTCACTAGAGGCCAGGTCATATGTATAAATAATAAATAAATAAAAAAAAAAAATATCTCTCCGACTAATATAAAAAAACGACGCATTAATTCGAACTCATCGGCGTCCAACACTCGAAAATTCAAAGTTGCAGAGTGTGTGTGTGTGTTTGTGTTTTAATGGCACTGGTTTTAGCAACAAAAAAGTTGCAGACAGAAAGAGGCGGAAAGATTGTAGTAAGTACAGTTTTCCATTCAGAACCATTAGTTGACATCAGCGGTGTGAGTTTTTCTGACTTTGCTCAAGTGGATGAAGATGTTGCTGTCTCAGATTCACTAACCGATGGCGAAATTTTATCTGCGACAGATACGAATGAAAAAAGTAACAATGAAGATGAGTACGATACATCAGAACCTTTGGCAGAGGTGTCAGTTAAGGAAGCAAGATCCTCATTCGATACCTTACAAACCTTCTGACTACAAAACGAAAGTGATGAAAAGCATTTCAGGCACTTTTTTCTCTTAAAAAAATTACTGGGCAGTCTGAGCAGCAGCAATGTGATTTGAAGCAAACCAGTATAATACAGTTCTTTCCAAAGATTGATTAATTCACATTAAGAATACAAAGAAGTATGCATGTACACGAATGTACCTCTAAACTTTTGTCATCGTTATAGAATAAGTAGCAGTTAATAAATAATCAACACTTAATAATTCGAAGTTTTATTTATTTTCTCTCACAAATTTCGAACCATTTGATATTTCAAAAACTAAATTATTCGTAATATTTTAAGAGTTCCCAGTTTCGAATTAACGAGAGTCGACTGTATAATATGTCCCAGGTACTACAGCTTACGACTCTTCACGATGTTGACTAAATCTGCAGTTGTGGTCATCCTCCGTATTACTTCCTCATTGGTGACTTTGTCTTTCCATGGTATCTTCAGGATCCTTCTGTACAACCATAGCTCAAAAGCCTGGAGTTTCGATAGAGTTTTTGCCTTCAATGTCCACGTTTCTACTCCCTATAGCTGAGTCCATGTAATGCACTGAATACACGTAACATTTAAGGAACCTTATTTTTGTTTTTAGGGTGAGATCATGGCTCTCGAACACAGAGCTCATAGTCAAGGCTGCACTTTTTGCCTTTCCGATGAGGCATCTAATCTCTTGAGTTTTGCCCCACGACTCATTGATTATAGTTCCCAAGTAGTTGTATTGTGAGACACGTTCAATTCACATTTGGTTCACATAATATAGATTTCCTCTAGTTATGTTTTGCTTGCTGATGATCATTATCTTGGACTTGCTGGTGTTTATATCTAGTCCATATGTTCTACTTGTTTCTGTTATTTTGTTCATTAAGTTCATTAAGAATATTCTTGAACACTCATAAGAATACGATGAAAACTAACCATTAGGCTCAGTGTTCTAATATTGATACTATTTTAAATCAATTTATCATTTTATTAACATTACTGTGTTAGTATTAATTTATTATCGACCCTTTCAATTGCTATAAAACCTACCCTACTTTGTGCGCTTATTTATTTATATGTATAAGAGCACTCTACCAACATTATCTTAAGATAAATTTCTTGGTAATGAAAAGAACAAAATAAACAATATTATCTTTTCACAACTGCTCTATCAAGAGTTTTTGTTGTCGATAAAGCTAAAAAAAAAACAGATGCAGATACAGTCATCATCCGTTCTGGGCTTGCTGCATGTCAATCCTATTCTGCCCTCCTAAGCCAAAAGGGCGTATCTCAAATTTTTGTTATTTTCTGTTCTTTTCACTTTAGTGTTGCTATGTACTAACCGGAACATAGTACTAAGCGGAAAAGCCGTATCTCAACTTGAAACAGGCTAAAAACTCTAAGAAAAAAAAGCACATCTAAATAAATTGTTCAGATTGTAAGCCAAAAAGTCATATCTCAAGTTACTTAGCAAAAAAGGCCTTTCTGTGAGTTAAGGCACTTTGTTTTAGAAACAAATAACCTGAAATGACAACTTTCCTTAGCGAATAGGACTTATCTCTGAGATATGTTTAATTCGCTGATTGTAACATGTGCCGGATGGCGAGGTGAGAGCAAGAGTACCTAACTCAGCTGATTCATTTTCGTTTGAGTCTCATGAAAGAAACAACTCATTTCGTTACACATTGAAAAATGAAAATGGAGAATCTGTAATAGTGTGTAAAGTTTTTTTTATAAGTACTTCGAGCTATGACAAAGGTAATGACAAAGTATTCCGGAACATTTTCAAATAAACGACCTTTATAAGGAATTAAAAGATTTAAAATGTTTTTTCCCAATAAACCTTAATACTTTAATATTTACAAATGATATGGAAATTCTTCATCTCATTTATAAACATGTTAAATTATGTAAATACAAGTTGTAAACGTAATATAATAGGCATAATTTGTTAATGTGGTTTGAAAAAATTAAAAAAAAAATATATATAAAAAAACACATAATAAAATAATAACAAAAAAATAATAAATAAAAAAAAAATAGAAACAAACATAAAAAAAAGAAAAAAAAATAGAAACACATAAAAAAAAAAGAAGTGTTTCGCACAAATTAAAATATATATTAAAAAAACAGTAAAATAATTAAAAAAAACAAAATAAAAAAAAAGCTACACAATGTACCAATGTATCTATAAAAATAATATTGTAGAATGTACTTATGTTTATAAGAAATTTATGACTATGAATCTGCAATCAATCACAAAGAAGTCTAGCTAATTGGCTCTGCCAAAGCCATTTTTCAAAAAAAAAAGCAACAGAAACTCTGTAGTTCCTAAAAAAGACTCAAGATGTACGAAAGAACCTCACAACAAGATTAATAGCGACCTAATCAAACAGCACATCAAATCTTTTGGACCCTCGATCGCTCATTATCGCAGGGAGCATGCTCCTAATCGTTTATATCTTACCAGCGAATTGAGCTTCACTTGTATATTTAAAGGCTTAAAGAAAAAAATCCTTCTTTTGTGTGTTCATATGAAAAGTATGGAAAAGTAGCTAAAGACATGAATATTATATCAATAGCTAAACTTGGCCACGAGGAGTGCGAGTTGTGTCAGGAATTTAATGAACATGACAAAACCCATGACAAAGAAAACCTGGATGAGTCATGTGAGAGTGGCACTAAATGGAAAGCTCACAAGGAAAAGGCAAATAAATCAAGAAAATTATACACTGAAGACAAAGAAAAGGAAGAAAATGTAAAGTCTATAGTTTATTGCGCGGACATGGAAAAAGTAATTATGCTTCCCAGGTTAGAGATGTTTAAATCTGCCATATTTACACATAGAATATCTGTGTACAATGAAACATTTGTACCAGTGGGAGAAAAGCAGAAACATTGTAAACCTTTTGCTACTGTGTGGCACGATGGCCTGTTTGGTCGGACCAAAGACGAGTTAATCAGTACTTTTAACTAATTTGTTTTGTTTAAAAGGAATGTGGAAAACATAACAATATGGTTAAATAACTGTTCATCTCAAAACAAAAACTGGTCTCTATTTTCTGCTATATTGTACCTAATAAATTCAGATGAAACAAACACTTCACAAGTAACCTTAAGATATTTTGAACCAGGCCATACATTTATGGCAGCAGATTCGTTCCATCACAAAGTGGAGCTGTCCATGACACGCATGGGGAACAGATTATGCCTTTACAGATTTTGTGACTGCAGTCAAAAATGCATAAATTGGAACTGATGTTCATGTCATGGACATAAAAAACTTTCTTGTTTGGGATGACTTCTTATCTCAATACAAACTCAACAAAATTGTACCACGACCACAACTGTACCTGCATGACAAGCCAGAAGTAGTTGTTTCAAGAGGTAAACAGTCAATTAAATACAAAAATGACTTTGATGAAAAGGAGTATAAGGAAATCAATTTTCTAAACTCAAAAAATCACAAAAAACCACATTTTCCTTAACTGAAGTCTCAAGTAACTTATAAGAGAACATCTAGTGAAAAGAAGAACAACATAATCAAAAACCTAGGAGGAATCATAGGAAAACCGCTGATGAAGTTTTGGGAAAATCTTCTAGTGTCTGATTAGAACTGTTAATTTGTGGAAAAGTTTTTTTTTTGCTTTAACTGAGTATGTAAAACATTAAAAAAGGGCTGTTTAATAAAGTTCTCAATTTTATAAAAAAAGTTTTGCTATTTAATTAAATCTTTATTCAATTCAGCCTGTTGTTGTTTTCTGCACTTTATTAAGTTAATTATTTTGGTAAATGTGTTTAAGTTTCAAGTGTTCAGAAAACTCCCTTAAAACTAATTAATAGTGTTAGCACTAAAAAGGTATCACACTGACTGATTTGTTTTCAGTAGTAATAACCCAAGGACATTGATAATTGTTCGAAAAAAATTTATAACAGATTTCGAAAGCTTTTTGCTTGGAAACAGACCGACGCCGTAGGCGGAGGTCTGTTGCCTGTAAGCAACAAGCTTGAGAAAGTTGTTAAAAAATTTTTGAGCATTTATCAATGTTCGAGGGTTATTCGGATAGAAAATTTTTTGCTGGTTATGAAAAAAAAATACAGAGCAGAAACAATTTATTTAAATGTGCAATTAACATACAAATTTTTTACTGTAAACAGTATTCTTTGGTATATTTGATTCGATAATTTCATTAATATTCTCATCAGTATTACAACCATTTCGTGACATTTTGAAATATTGAATATTTGAAATGTCAAAATCGAAATGAAACGAAATGTAGGTATCCATAGCTACATGATTGAGTGAAAACAGCCCATGGGATCTGTTTTCAGTATAATGTTGGTTTTATTGGTTGTATTCAATCAGATGACCACAAATTAATTGATTTCATTGGATTTCTAATTGAGCAAAAAATTTTCGATAGAAATGCCCTTTTCGATTAGTGAAATTTATGACTTATACTAAGCAAAAAAGGCTTATCTCATTGTTTGTTTATACAGAGTGGGCCAAATAAAAGGAGCCACCCCGATATTTGGCAGTATTTATTAGATTTAAAAAAAATAAAAAAACAGGTCAATTTTTGATCTAAGGGGGACACATTTTTACGATACAAACATCTGTCATTTGTCAACTCCTTCCCTTCCACTTCCCCCACCCCTTATTTTTAAATAGGGAATAGGGGTTGTGTGCTAGCTCATTTGAAAGGTTATTCCATTCTCTATTCAGTAATATCAACATCGACTTAAAAATATATACAGGGTGTCTAAGAAAAATTATTTTGAAATAAATTAATTTACACAAAAAGAAGACTGTATGTAATTTATTTAACTCAGAACACATTCTACTGCTGACAGAAAACAGAAAAAAATGTTTTTTGATAAATAGACACTGCTGTTTGCTTAATTTTAATGTTCAAGCTTCCACCCATCTGCCTCTTGGTAGGTTGAATATTGAATTTAAGCAACAAACAGTGTTTATTTATCAAATAAACATTGTTTTCTCTTTTTTATCATCAGTAGAATGTATTCTGAGTTAAATAAATTACAAACATTCTTCTTTTTGTGTCAATTAATTTAATATAAAATAATTTTTCTTGGACACCCTGTATAAATTTTTATGTCAATGTTGATATTACTGAATAGAGAATTGAATAACCTTTCAAATGAGCTAGCACACGACCCCTATTCCCTATTCAAAAATAAGGGGTGGGGGAAGTGGAAGGGAGGGAGTTTACAAGTGACAGATGTTTGTACCGTAAAAATGTGTCCCCCTTAGATCAAAAATTGACCTGTTTTTTTATTTTCTTAAAATCTAATAAATACTGCCAAATATCGGGGTGGCTCCTTTTATTTGGCCCACTCTGTATATACATAGTAACAAATTTTACAAAATTCAGTAATCTAAAATATAATTGTATTATAAAACACACTTTGGGGCAGTTAAAATTGAAAAATATTGAAAAAGTGTGAGTGCTGATGAAAATATAACAAAAGTGTGAATTGTGAAAATTTAGGTTTTTTGAGATACGCCCTTTTGGCTAAGGAGGGCAGTATGATCCTCTGACTGTCATAGCAGAGGACATTGAGATGTTTGTTTTGCTCACGGCGCGGCGTTAAGAAGGAATTACTCCAATATATTTTGTTTAAATCTTCAAAAGAGTGTAAGTTGGACTAATTATTATAATGTCCTTTAAGGGCGTAGGCGCAAAATTTCGGCTTCAATGCTTTTTAAATGCAGTAATTTTTTTGAATCCTGAGAAAACTAATACATATTGTTAAAAAATTTAAACGCAGAATGAAAAGTTGCATTATTACCGAGGGCTGAAAGTTCCTTAGCATAAATAAAAAGTTTGTTTTGAAAGAGATATTTGAAATTAAAAACCACACTAAATTTTCTCTTTTCTTTTTACTTCTGTAACTTAAACAATTCTACAGGGTGTTTCATTGGGAAACGGAAATAGTTTAATGGTGAATAGAGGTCACCAAGGCGGTTCTAGGTATACTAAATTTTTTGCCCTACCGACATTTATATCCGAGTTACAGGGTGTTTTATAGATTTTGCTCATTTCTTTCCTAAGCCATAACTTTAGAACCACCCTGTATATTTTTTTAATATTTGGTACATATATCTCCCATTCAAAACCCAAACGACCGACATACTAATAAAAAGAAAAATCCAGGTCCGTATTAACAAAAAATTATAAAATAATTGTGACCTTAAAACAATACCCTGTATATTGCAATTTTGAAAATCTGTTTGCATATTTGAAAAGAGCACAAAAAACTAAGTCTAATAGTTTGCTTCAATTTTTCGGCCAGACCATTTTTTGACTTTAATATTATATTGAATTTTTTTAAGAACTCCACATTAAAAAGCAGGTATTATTAACTTTTAATTATAAATTGTTAAATTTATTGAACAAATGCTCATATTAAAATGAATCAATATTTATTTAACACATTGGAAAGACCCAATTATTAATCACAAGAAAAATCCAGGTCCGGTTTACAAAAAAACATAAAGTAATTGTGACCTTGAAACAACACCCTGTATATTGACATTTTCAAAAATTGTTCGCACATTTGAAAAGACCACAAAAATCCGAGTTTATAGATTGACTTTGATTTTTTGTTCAAAAATTTATTAACTTTAATTTTGAAATTAAATATATTCAAATTTTTAAGAACCCTGAAATTAATAAGCAGATTTTTAAAGCACTTTTATTAATAAATCATTCAAGTTATTTGAATAAATACTAATTTTAAAAATAATCAGTAATTATTTACAGCATTAAAAGGACTTACTTACTAATCACAAGAAAAATCCAGGTCCGTATTAACAACAAAATACAAAGTAATTCTGACCTTGAAAAAACACCCTGTATATTGAAATTTTTAAAATACGTTTGCACACCTGAAGATAGCACGAAAAACTAAGTTTAATGTTGCGCTTTAATTTTTTGTGCAGACAATTTAATGACATTACTTTTAAAATATATCGAAATTATTATTATGAGTTCCCAGAGTTCCTAAAAATTTCGAGAATTTCAAAATTAAATTCATTAAATTTTCTGGCCAAAAAATTGAAGCTAACAATTAAACTTAGTTTTTTGTGCTCTTTTCATAGCTATGTGCAAACGAATTTTGAAAATTTCAATATACAGGTGTTACGTTTTAAAAATTCAATCATCTATATACTATTTTTATTAATAAGTTTATTCCACTCTTTCATATCGTTTTCCACATTTCTCCTATTTTCTTAAATATACAGGGTGTCCCGAAAAGATTGGTCATAAATTATACCACAGATTCTGGGGTCAAAAATAGGTTGATTGAACCTCACTTACCTATATACAATAGTGCACACAAAAAAAGTTACAGCCCTTTGAAGTTACAAAATGAAAATCGATTTTTTTTCATATATCGAAAACTCTCAGAGATTTTTTATTGAAAATTGACATGTGGCATTTTTACGACAGCAATATCTTAAAAAAAAAATTAAGTAAAATTTGTGCACCCCATACAAATTTTATGGGGGTTTTGTTCCCTTAAACCCCCCCAAACTTTTGTGCACGTTCCAATTAAATTATTATTGTGGCACTATTAGTTAAACACATTATTTTTAAAACTTTTTTGCCTCTTAGTACTTTTTCGATAAGCCAGTGTTTATCGAGATCGTTTGAATATTTGTCGAATCCACCACATATTTGTATATGGTTAAGTACGGTTATAGAGACCAGACCTGTTAATAATCTGAAAATATATTTATAATTTACATTTTTAGGTATATTTTGAAAAAGAAGCTACATCTCGATAAAAGGTGACTTATGAACAAAAGACTAAGAGACAAAAGTTTTAAAAACACTGTGTTTAACTAATGGTACCACAATATTAGTTTAATTGGAACGTACACAAACATTAGGGGGGTTTAAAGGAACAAAACCCCCATAAAATTTTTACGTAAATATATTGAAAAAGAAGCCCCATCTCAATAAAAACTGGCTTATCGAAAAAATACTAAGAAGCAAAAAAGTTTTAAAAACGTTGTGTTTAACTAATGGTACCACAATAATGAATTAATTGGAACGTACACAAAAGTTTGGGGGGGTTTAAGGGAACAAAATCCCCATAAATTTTTTATGGGGTGGACAAATTTCACTATAATTTTGTTTTAAGATGTTCCTGACATAAGAATTATACATGTCCATTTTCAATAAAAAATCTCTAATAGTTTTCGATATATTGAAAAAAATCGATTTTCATTTTGTAACTTCAAAGGACTGTAACTTTTTTTTGTGAGCACATTTGTACTAAGGTAAGTTAGGTTCAATCGAACTATTTTTGACCCCAGAATGTGTGGTATAATTTATGACCATTCTTTTCGGGACACCCTGTATAATCGAATAGATAGCAGACTTTGAATTTGGCAAGGGTTGTCATGGATACGTTACGGTAAGTCACTTTTTTGACAGTCGTCGAATTCTAAAATTGGGGTGCTACTTGGAACATAAGTTTTCAGGCAATTGATCTTGGATAGATCACCCTCATTGGGGACATCGGCCTGAATTTATGTTAATTGAACTTGGCATATTGTAGTGTTGTAGGTACATTTTGTGTAGTTGTCGAGTGCACACCGTATGAAACGGGACCTATTTTCAAAGCACCATTTTAGATACGCTGTAACGATTCCTGAAGCCATTCTGTAGGAAAAGAACATCAGGTATGTCTTAATTCGATTTCTTAAGCACTACTATAGGTGCGTTGTTGATTTCCGAGCATTTTATTTATTCGTTTCTCTGAGAGTTGTTATTTTCTTTTGCAGTTATTAGGCCTTAAACCACAAAATAGATAGGGGTAGATAGTACCTAGTTATTGTTGGAAATACTCTGTGGGAAGTAGAAGAATTTTTTTGTATATGTAGCCCCTGGAAAACCCTTCTGGCCAAAGGTTAGTATAAGATCTTCTATTGTTTTCTTATTTATTGATTGATATAGAATTTCAATCGTTGCTCAGGCGTCATTTTGAAGAAATCTACATTAATTTACAGTTTTCATTTTTTTTTCTTTTTGACATTGCTACTAAAATAGAATTATTTCTCTGACGTCATTTCAGTCAGTTTTTAGTTTTTATTTTTCTTAATATTAATTGCTGTAATAATAGACGTCATTTTGACAGTTCAGGTTAACTTGTAATTTCAGATTTAATTTTATAGAATGTAATAGTGTAAATACAAGTAGATATTCTAATACTATTTTTCTCTTTTAGGGTTTCGATGTTAATTTCCACTTTTCCAATTACATTGATTCCGTTTAGTTCCATTTATTCCGATTTATTTCCGTTTACGTCCAATCACTTCCGATTTATTCTTTCAGTATTAAGATTTGTTGTATCTAAAATCGTTTGTTTACGTCGTTGATATATTACTGGTAATTCTTCTTATTGGAATTGGATACATCGTTGGATACCTCAGTACAGAATTAAGATAAGGATTTTGATTAATTTACTTTTTTTGCGTTTATGTTCTTTAGCTTTTATTAATTTTAGTTTATTTGTGAGTAGTACCTAGTGTGTTTTCGGTTTCTTATACTTTTTGTTTTGTTTTACAGCGGTTGCGCCTGAGCTCATGCGACGCTTATAATTTTCGGTTAATTTTGAGGGCTAGAAGCCCTATTTGCTTTGGCGCATCTAGTTACTTTGTAGGTTATCGTTGTGGTTGTTCAATATTATGGTATTATTATGATTAATTTTATTATTTTTTTGTTAATTATTGCATGTTTACAGACCAAATTTATTTATTACTTATTTACTTATTATTAATAGATAATTTTTACGTGAGGTATCGCTTAATTTCATTTGTTCCATACACTTGCAAACTTGCCTGGCGCCCAGTTAATATCTATTTCAGGTTAAAAGAGAAGTCTCAACGAACCCCCCCATCTCCACTAGAGCATAGCGGGCTACGCCTTTGTTGTCATCTGACAGCCGGTGTAGCAACGTAGCGTCCGCGCACGAGCGGCGAGGCGTTGCACAGGGTGATGTTTCAAGGTTACAATTACTTTATATTCTATATTGTTTTGTTAATCCGGACCTGCATTTTTGTTGTGATTTGTGAGTGGGTCATTCGAATGTCGTCAATAAGTATTGATTATTTTTAAAATGGGTATTTATTTAATAACTTTAATATTTTATTGTTAAAAGTGCTTTAAAAATCTGCTTTTTAATTTTAGTGTTCTTAAAATTATCAATATATTTAATTTCAAAATTCAAGTCATTAAATTTCCTTCACGAAAAATTAAAGCAAACCGATAAACTCAGATTTTTGTGGTCTTGTCAAATGTGCAAACAATTTTGAAAATTTCAATATACAGGGTGTTGTTTCAAGATCACAATTACTTTATTTTTTTGTTAATCCGGACCTGGATTTTTCTTGTGATTAATAATTGGGTCGTTCCAATGTGGTAAATAAGTATTGATTAATTTTAAAATAAGTATTTATTCAATAACTTTAATAATTTACAATTAAAAGTTAATAATACCTACCTTTTAATGCCAGAGTTCTTAAAAATTAAATATAATTTTAAAATTAAAGTCATAAAATTGTCTGGCCAAAAAATTGAAGCAAACGATTAGACTTAGTTTTTTGTGCTCTTTTCAAATATGCAAAACAGATTTTCAGAATTTTAAAATACAGGGTGTTGTTTTAAGGTCACAATTGCTTTATAATTTTTTGTTAATCCGGACCTGGATTTCTCTTGTGATTCCGGTGACCTCTATTCACAATTAAAGTATTTCAGTTTCCCAATGAAACAGCCTGTAGAAGTTTTATGGGACTTTCGGCCCTCGGAAATAACGTAATCATTCATTCTGCGTTTAATTTTTTCAAAAATACTTATTAGTTTTCTTAAGCTTCGAAAAAAATATGAATGCATTTAAAAAGCACTGGGGTCGAAATTTTGCGCCTAACCCCTTCAGTTTTATATAGATAGGTTCAAAATAATGTTGAAATGAGTTCAGAATAATTTTGTGGAATAAATTCATTTTTTCGTGAATAGGCAAACTTGGAGAAAAATCCCGAGACAGGTCTAATTTCATTTTAAGATTATGTTTTTTGACATATATGCCATAATAGAGACCATCATCCATTTGGGCGTGATGACATATTCGCAATTTTTTTAAATAAGAATGGGGGTCGTGTGATAGCTCATTTGAAAGTTTATTCAATTATCTATTCAGTAATACAAACATTAACATCATGGATGTGAGACAAGAAAGTGCAAAATTTAAATTCAGATTTGTCGGACACAATATAAGACAAAAAGAAGACCGATAGAACAAAATTATTATAAATTGGAAGACCGTGGGAATATAAACGAAGCAGAGGAAGACCACATATGAGATGGGCAGATGATGTCAAGAAGCACGTGGGCTCTAGGTGGATAACTGTTGCGACAGACAGAGAAGAATGGAAAAGGTTTGAGCAGTGGCGTGCGGTGACTTTTTCGAAAGGGGAAGCGATTCAATAAGGATATAAAAATATTTTCTTAAGGGTCGAGGGTCGAGCCACTTCCCACCTGATAACACTCTGATGCGCAGGGGCTCTCTATCAGCAAAGTGCTTATGTGAGACTTCCTGGGTACAAGGACTCACACACTAAATCCTACCCCGATCAATGTGTGAGGCACTCTATTCCCGCTATTTTTAGTGACTAGTGACCTATCATTGATCTGTATTGCTAGCTCGGGCCTTGAGTCCTCGCGCCGGGCTTGGTTTCCTAAAGAAGAATTCTATTTAAAAAAAAATTTATATTCCGAGGCATTTTCCACAACACACAACTTTCAATAATATGACACTTATTTATACTTGAGGTCTATTCTCCTATCAACTTCTGATAATTGTTGACTGCAGTCTTTTTCAATGGATAATAGGGCTGACTTTCAAAGTCTGTCTTCGCTTGTTGAATTTCTTTTAAACTCTTAATTTGAATCTCTTAATGCATCTTAATACTGAAAAACTTCGTTCAACTGATGCACGTGTGGCTGGGATAGTTAGTACTAATTCACACAACTTGACCACTTCCCACAGTGACTTGTTTAAACCAGTAGTTATAATTATCACTAATGTCAGCTGTTTCATGAACAACACTTAAGTGGGAATGCAAAGCTGGGATATCAAAACAATTTCATTATTTAATCGTATAGTGAAATAAATTCTTCTGTGGGAAATTTTGATGAATTATAATTAGAAATATTAAGATTATATATTTTAATTCTACAAATATTAAATCGTTAAAATTTTGGAAGCTAGAATTCATTTGTTGTAGAATATTATCAAAAGGTCTCTCTGTTTCCTCCGTTCTCTCTGTCTCCGATATTATCAATCTTCATTATTTTTCTTTTATTTTCAAACCCCATATTTTCAGTTTTATCCCAAATATTTTTTTGCACGATTGATCATTTTTGACTGTTTACCGTAACAGATTTTACGTCAGTAGGTGACATTTACTAGCAACTCGACGGTAAGTAATCCAACTCGACGGTAAGTACTCCAACTCGACGGTGAGTAATTCACTTACCGTCGAGTTAAAAAGCTCTTAATTTTAATTTATTTTTTGAAAGAATAAAGAAAACTAACGAACTATTTATTAATATTGAAACTTATGGTACAATTTGTTAAATTATTTGTGAACTAGAAATTCTTCATCCGGTGCTTCCATCAGAAATTTTTCAAATTGCTGCCTTGTAAAAAGGCTCGCTTTCTTAGGCCTATAGCCAACATTTTTTCTCTTCAAATACGCGATCAAAGTTGAAAACTTGGAAATATCAATGCTATCATAAAGAAAAACGGAGAAAAATCAACATTTTTTCTCTTCAAATACGCGATCAAAGTTGAAAACTTGGAAATATCAATGCTATCATAAAGAAAAACGGTGGATTTAATCATTGAATATTCTGCGCAGAGGCTTCCAGGAGCTTTCAACTGCATATGTCTTTGAACGAAATATGCCAATAGAGTCTTTTCTTCGATTCTTAAATTCTTGCCTTCGCACCATTTTTTAAAACTTTGGTAGGTATTTTGATAACGGATTTTGGATTTTTCGGGAATAATTGCGGAACACTCTTCTTCCCAAGCCCGTTCAATTTCTTCAAATTCACTTTCGCTCATATTTTAATTTATAATAATCAAAATTGTACTTAAAATTATTGACAACTAAATAAAAACTCAATTCTCCATTGTTGTTATGCACCCTAGTTATTACCTAACAACCAAAGTATCTATCTTGATAAAATGAATGAAACTAGTCAATATGACGAAAATGTTTAATTTTATAATTTATAATGGTATCAATCGTGCAAAAAACGTAATGAGCATGTAGAACGTTAAGGGTAACCGATCTCAGACAATAATTGGAGTCGTCGCTCCGCTGCTCCTCCAAACAATTGTCTTCGATCGGTATAAAACCCTTACCGTTCTCCATACTTAATATACTATTAAACTGCTCTCTTTTTTTTAATTATCGTATTAATAAAGTCATCAATTTGTCTTATACAAAATGCAATGTCATTTGACTTCTGTAAAATGCCAAATAAAAGATCAGTAAAAGGAAAAATCTCTGCAAAAAATTTAAATCGAAATATTCTTTAAGCGAATTTATGTTGACCTAAGCACCCCTTAGCTGTCGGAGCATCTCACTTTTGGAAGGCGATAGGACGATCGCTTTCATTCGTCATTGAACCCTGACCAATTTTTAATCGGGACAACTGCATGACAAGCGGCGATTTTGAGATGCGCTTCTGTCAAGAGTGGACCGAATAGTTGAATTGTGTGCATATTGAGTTCGTTCGTACGCGATTAATTTTTAATATTTTTCAATGTCTATTGCCTAGGTAATATGTAGATTACTTGGATTAGGGAAAAAATTTTGATTATTAAATATTAATTAATAATATATTTTCTTATATCGAAGTATAAATAGGGAAGCGTTGCTTCCCCCGCTTGCATGGACCGCACGCCTCTGGGTTTGAGAGACCTATGTCCAAAGAAGGCTAATTAGATAGATATACAGTCGGAAAAATGAAAGAATGCCCATGAACGAACATATAAAACACGCTGTATTTTCCGGTGACCGTGTCACAAAAAAAATTGCCCAGCGCAAGTACATGTAATAATAATACAGCGTGTTTTATATGTTCGTTCATGGGTATCCCTTCATTTTTCCTACTGTATGTATGAGGAAACTGAATTCTTTAATCAGGTATTTTTGTAATATGATTATCCAAATCAAGCTAAAACTTTATAAATTTTTATTTTTGTTAATCAAACCTATGCCTTATAGTACACAGATCAGCTAATTTAAATACAATAAATATCAGTAATTCGTGTGCATAAACTTTGCTTATTCAGAGAATTTCTTTCATGTTTATTTATTTAATCAAAAATTAATAATAGACAAGGCGAAAACGGCGGGTTCGTTGGGAAAAATATTCCCATGAGATTTTTTTGCATAATTACATTCGTGAGACACCCCAGAATAAGGTTCAAGAAGTCGCCCACGTGAAAAGTGGGCCAAATTTTTTTAACAATTTTTTTTATTCAAATTGCAAAATCAATATTATTGGCCCGGACAATTTTTTTGTCGGTTTTTTGGACCATTCTGGATAAAAAAGGTCTCTTATAATTTTTCTCTAAAGTTGATCGTTTTCGAGTTATTAGCAATTTATAATTTAAAAAAAAACGAAAATGGCGATTTTTAAGGCTTAATAACTCCGTTAAAAGTTATCATTATGAAAGTCAGAAAGTGACTAAATCAAAGTTTAATGCCCCCCCTATAAGATCCCGAAGAAATTTTTGTCATTATTTTATTACTCAGCTGTTATTTTTAAGTATTAATATTGAGCGCCATGCACGTGGTAGGCGTCCGTAAATGTGAGTGCAAGTAAGATCAAAATAATTGGACTGCCGGAGTGGCATCTCTCTCGCACTCAGCATTTACGGGCGGCTACCACGAGCATGGTGCTCAATATTATTACTTAAAAATAACAGCTTAGTAATAAAACAATGACAAAAATTTCTTCGGGATCTTGTAGGGGGGGCGTTATACTTTGATTTAGTCACTTTCTGACTTTCATAATAATAACTTTTAACCGAGTTATTAAGCCTTGAAAATCGCAATTTTTCGTTTTTTTCAATTTTAAATTGCTTATAACTCGAAAACCATCAACTTTAGGGAAAAATTATAGGAGACCTTTTTTATCCAGAAATATTGATTCTTGCAATTTGATTTAAAAAAAAGTGTTAAAAAAAATTTGGCCCACTTTTCATGTGGGCGACATCTTGAACCTTATTCTGGGATGTCTTACGAATGTAATTATGCAAAAAAATCTCATGGGAATATTTTGCTCAACGAACACGCCGTTTTCGTCTTGTTTTCAATCTGGTAGGATGTAGAGTAACATTTGTGGATGTTGTTTTATGTGCTATTAGATTAAAAACTTAGTTTTTTATTTATTTACTTAAAACTTTTACAGTACGCTAATGACAAGAATAAAAAAAAAACTGCTAAACGCCGTAAAAATGAGTGGCGCACACAATATTCCAGCTACAAAAGAGCTGGTATTAGTATTACGAAAATGTGTTTTCATTGTCGTAGAGAATAAAATTCTAGTTTTATTTTGAAAGATTTTTCCGTAATATTTGATTCATTTGAAGTAAAATCCGCCTCAAAAAAGTGACTTTGATATAGTTTGCATTTTGATGCTCTTTTGTTACGCGTTTTACTTCAAACTTAGCAAATATTATGGAAAAATCTTTCAAAATAAAACTAGAATTTTATTTTCCATCAAAATAAAAATACATTTTTGCGCCACATAATATTCATATCAGCTCTTTTATAGCTGGAGCATTGTGTGCGCCACTCATTTTTACGGCCTTTGGCGGTTTTTTGTTTATGTATCAGGAGTTTTTTAAAGTTTTTTCTAATCAATTTTGATTGACTCATCAACTTAGCTTCATAACCACTGCAACTAAATCGTTTCGGCGATAATGGTTAAATGGATTAAACTTTTGGAGCTTGATAACTTCTATACGGTTTAACCGATTTTGATCACTACACATGAGTTTGAAAGGCATTGACAAGTAGTGTCTATAAGATATGAGGTATACACCGTTAGACACGTCTAAAGTCCTACAAATGTTTAATTATTGCCGCAATTCGGATGTTGAAATTTTCAGTAATTGTTTTTCAGTTTTTCGACTATACTGAGCCGTGTGTATGTCCGATCATAACCACTTCGGCAAAATTTGAAAGTTTAACTCACGCGCTATTGATTTGGTATATTTTCCGGTTTTTATGTCTCTCTTTGAACCTAAGATACATAATTCCAAAAAATATGGCGTGTTGTACCTACCAAGTGATATAGCTGGCTTATGGGCGGTCAAAAATCACAAACTACACCGGTTCTGAATGGGCCGCGACCCTCTTTTGAAACACAGAAACAAAATTCAGATCGGTGTAACTTTTCCACACACATACGTACATATGTACATATATACATACATACATACATACATACATACATACATACATACATACATACATACATACATACATACATACATACATACATACATACATACATACATACATACACACATACATACATACATACATACATACATACATACATACATACATACATACATACATACACACATACATACATACATACATACATACATACCCACAAATATTTTCTGAGTCAAATTTCTGAGCTCAGTAACTTTTGAGTGCTATAACCGATTTTCAAAATTAGACATGCATTCGGAAAGTAAGGATCAGTACCTACTATCAGAAGCCGCCGAGGTCTGATTTAAATTTTCGTACTTTTTGTAAGTTTTGGCGACGAGAACGAAAAACAGATCATAAATGTGAAGTGCCGTAAAATCTACACCGTCCCAAAATTGGACAGTTGATATATGGATGGGTGAGTCTTTTGCTAAACTTTTAGATAGGATTTGAACCATTTTTCAATTCAGTCAGATTTAGACAATCGAAAATTTCGTGTATATGTATTGTTATGATCTACTTTTTATTTCTTTAATATCACTTAATCTTCATTTGATTACTCCAATCAATTATTTAATCACTTATCCAATTGTCGCAAATCATACAAAAAAATTAATAAAAAATCTCAGGGTGCCTTTTTATAATACAAAAAAAATATCTAAATTATCTTATGTTCTACTTATCGTCTCTCGTGGTTTCAGTATCTCTTAGTTGGTTCTAATCGGGCAAAAAATATTAGGAAAAGGAATTAAATAGAAATATAAAATAAGCATACAGAATATTATTATCAAAATCAATACTCTAAAAATCGATCAAATTTAAAACCTGTGGACACAGCTGTCCGAATGAAATTTTTACCACTTAAATTTATTCTAGTTAAAAAAAAATTACCGGTTTGTTTCCGATGACTTCGATAAAACAAGCTAAACAAACAAATTTAGGTATTCGCAAATTACCTATACTTCCTATTTACTTTTTGAAATATTGGAATCTTAATTCATATGCTTTTACTCAAACATTTTAGTTTCCGAACATAAAAATACCTTTCACATAAATTGACTGACCTTTTGCTTCACTGACTCTGATGTCTTCTCTTGACCCAAAACAGCTCTCCCTCGTTGACTATGTTAGGCTACCCATCAAAGCCCTCTCCGTTCTCAAGCTTCAAATCTATCAGCATACCAGCACCAATTCTCCAACAAAACCCAAACTCCAAAAATTCTCTCCTCTCCTTCTCACAATAATACAGAATCAAAGAGGTATTTCGTCTCAATTTGATCTGTCTCTCGTTCCACTTTTCAGCTCTATTCTCCACTATCAAAACACCCACTGGTATTTGCTATCTAACTATCCACGAAAACGTTGACTGCTCTTCAGCGATGCCAATAACATAATGAGTTCCTCTCTCCAAAACTATCTCACATTCAAACAAAACTTTCCCCATTCCAAAGTGCCTAGCCAATCAGAAACATTTATCTCCCCACCTTCCTCTCTTTACATTCGAAAACAAAACAGTCATTCTTTCAAAAATATTCCTACTCAACTTATGACTTTTCGGAAATTATAATTATCTAAATATTCCTATCATTAAACAAACATATTTAAAATTCCAAACTTTCTTTACCTCAATTTCCTAAGAACTAATTACTGTGGCATGCATAACAAAACACCGTTATAATCTCCAAATACCCTGAACAATTATGGTATATTCATATCACTTTCTTTCCTAATGTTTTATTTTTCAGGGAAAAAACTTACTAACGATAAATCACTTCTTAAAAACTACTTATAATAAATAGTTACAAATCAATGTACAGGGTGGATCAAATTTATGTGCCCGCGTTATATTAAAAAAAATTAAAAATTTTATTCTATCTTTGATTGATAGATTGATCCACAATAGTATATGTATAGTCTCGCATGTAGGGAGGTTGTGCGCCACTGGCGAGAACTGCCGTTCTCTGGGATAAATTTGTATAATAGGTTTGATTAAATTGTTGGTGTATAACAAGTGTATCACTTTTAAAAATAAATAAATATCTAAATAATAAATAAATCTTTTTTACAGATATATAAATTTGTATAATAGGTTTGATTAAACTGTTGGTGTATAACAAGTGTATCACTTTTAAAAATAAATAAATATCTAAATAATAAATAAATCTTTTTTACAGATTGATGTACTACTTGACTTCACCATGGTTATTTTTTTAATACTCTTGGTCACGATAATATTCCTTGCATACAAATATTTTACCAGACATTTTGACTACTGGAAAAAACGAGGCGTGCATACTAAAAAACCAATTCCATTTTTTGGACATTTTTACAGAACTGCCACATTTCAAACTACCTTGTCAGAGTTGATACAAGACCTATACCATGAAACTGACGAACCATACTTTGGGGTATTTGCTTTTGACAGACCAATCTTGGTGGTCAAATCACCTAAGTTAATTAAAGATATATTAATAAAAGATTTTAATACGTTCTGCGATAGAACCGTTGCAGATCCCACTCATCACCCTCTCTTATCCAAATTTTTATTCTGGCAAAAAATAGCAAAGTGGAGGCACACGAGGACGAAGTTAACTCCATTGTTTACGTCATCAATGACAAAAATATTTTTTGAAAATTTACAATTGATCAATGAGAAGTTTGTTGAATATTTAGGAAATATTCAAGGCCCATTTGATGCTAAATATGTTGCTGGTCATTACAGCACCGAGATGATTGGTCGTTGCTTTTTCGCAATTGATCCACGATGTTTTGAAGAGACCACAACAGAGTTTAGAGACTGCGTGGAAAGAATCTTTGAGTTTAACCTCAGAAATGGATTTATACAGACTTGCTACTTCTTAAGACAAGGTTTGGTCAAATTCTTTAAACTGAGCTTTCTGGCCTCTTCAGACATTTCACATTTTGAACAAACTTTTTTAAATTCAATGGAATCTAGAAAAAAGTATGATGGTAGAATCTTAAATATGGTTGATTTACTCAATGACTTGGACAGGAAACACGATGGAAATTATCCTGGTAAGCTTAGAAATAATAATTTAATACATTTAAATAGAACAGGAATTTTTCCAGTGTTTTCCTCAATTTTCCTCTGTCCATGGCTGCAGTTCCCCAGTTGTTCATAACCCATGTTTTGCTTGCGTAAAGGACTGTGGGCTGGATCACTGTTCGGCATAATCTTAATTTTGTCTTTCTGGAGAGGCTTTTTGCTTTAAGTACTTTGTGTAGGGCTCCGACAGTCTTTCTTCCCCTTGAAATTTGCTTCTCAATTTCTTGGCATTCTTTTGCTTACATGTACGGTTTGCCTACATGTACGGTTACTCCCAGATACTAAAACTCTGTCACCTTCATTACTCGCGTTGTTTGTGGTAGCCTTCAATTGTGTGTCTTCATATATGTACGGTGTGTCTGCGAAACTTGGAACCATATGGGAAACAATTTTAATATCAATTTTACGAAAAAAAGTTATTCTTTATAAAGTGCTCTGCATAGTCCAAAACCTAAGACGCAATCATCAGATATCAAATTTTATCAACAGTATACGAGATATGTCAAAAAATATGAATTTCGCTCAAGAGTAAAGTGCCTTTATATTTCACAATATCGAAAATAATTGTCATTAAGAAAAGTTGTTTCTAATTAAAAATTATGTTATAATCTGCATTTACACTCTTCTAATTGAAAAAACGGTGTAGATGGCGGAAGTGGCAACCCTCGATTTTAGGGGTAATATGGAATAAAATTACTCACCGAATGATTGCCGGAATAAGAAATCCCCCACTTACTGGCCAACGGCTTTGGGCGGATGAGTTAGAAAGTGGTAGGGCACCCTTTTGCCCTGAGGTTGAGAAATCGGCCCCGAAGGCGGAAGAACCAAGTAATGGTCAACGGCATAAGGATGTAGAAGGCAAGGGGAAACCACTACATTAAAGATCCCTATGGATATCCCTAGTACAATCATCATGGTGGTAGAAACCAACAACAGTGATACTGATTATGGCCCTCGGAAGCCAAGATCCGGCAGGGGAGGAAAAGACAAGGCCTCTCAGGTCGTTAATCAGCGAATTCCTTGTCACAAAAGCGAAGATGAGAGAATAAGACTGTCCAATACTAAAATTGGAACCTGGAATGTTCAGTGCATGTTTCAGCCTGGTAAGATGCACAATACAATTCAAGAGATGAACAGGTTGAATATTGATATACTGGGTATCAGTGAAGCCAGGTGGCCTAACTCAGGCTGCTTCTCAACAGCAGAAGCTACAATATATTATTCAGGTAGCGATGATAACCTACATAGACACGGAGTGGCAATAATTGTTAATAAAATATCTAATAGAGCAGTGAAAGAGTTTGTCCCCATCTCAGAAAGAGTAATGTTACTACAATTAGAGACATCTCACGCCACGTTGAACCTGATACAAGTATATGCTCCTACGACGAATGCCAATGAAGAAGAACTAGAATTATTTTACCAGCATATCGAAGAAGCACTGAAAAAAACAAAAAGCACTGAAAATCGTGATTGAAATCACGATAGTCCTAGGTGATTTCAATGCAAAAATTGGAAAGGGGCAAAGCGGAAAATGTGTAGGAAAATATGGTCTGGGAAATCGCAATGAGAGAGGTGATCGTCTACTACAATTTTGCCAAGAGCAGAACTTCATTATCACAAACACAGTTTTCAAACTACCCAACAGACGACTGTATACATGGCGATCGCCCGCAGATTCATCGGAGAAAGTAGTTAGGAACCAGATAGACTACATTATGATAAACGAAAGATACCGTAATGCTGTTAAAGCCGTAAAAGCGTATCCCGGAGCAGACGTGGCCTCAGACCACAACCCACTTATCGCCAAAATTACACTCGCACTTAAAAATATTAAAAGAAATCAGAGAACAGCTACAATAGACATAAGCAAGCTTAAAGAACCCAACGTAAAATAATGTCTTCAACACGAACTGCATAAGAACTGTAGAGATCTGAACATAGACACCAATGACATTGACGAGCACTGGGAGCAACTAAAACATTGCATACTAGAACCTTGTAAAGATATACTAAAGACTTCCACAAGGAGAAAAGAGGAATGGATGAATGACGAGATACTGAATATGATGGAACAACGGAGACAATATAAGAACAAAAATGACAATAAATACAGGGAGATTAACCACGAGATAAGGAAGATGATAAAGCAGGCAAAAGAAAAACACTTTGAAGAGAAATGCAAAGAGATCGAGGATCTCCAAAAAAGATACGATCTATTTAACCTACATAAGAAAGTCAAAGAAATGGCTGGACTAAGAAAGCAAAATCTAACTGGTGCACTTCTGGATAGACACGGGGTCGCTATAACAGAGACCGATGAGAAACTACAACGTTGGGCAGAATACATCGCTGAACTGTTCGATGAAGAAAGAGGGTACCTGGAACACATAGAACTTACTTCAGGAGAAATAGGTCCATATATTACAACGGAAGAAATAATACATGCGTTAAAAGCAATGAAGAACAGAAAAAGCCCAGGACCTGACATGCTTCCTATCGACCTTTTAAAAATTATAGATGAGCAGCATATTGATATTTTAGTGGTACTCTTGAACAAAATTTATAGCTCAGGCACATTACCCAAAGAATGGTTGACGTCGATCTTTATTTGCCTCCCTAAAAAGAAAAACGCACGAGAATGCGGCGACTACCGCACCATTAGTTTGATGTCCCATGTGCTAAAGTTGCTACTGAAAGTCATCCATAACCGAATATATCATAAACTAGACATAGACATTAATGATATGCAATTTGGGTTTCGCAAAGGCCTGGGAACTCGTGAAGCTCTTTTTTCACTTAACATACTTATACAAAGGTGCCTGGACGTCAATCAAGATATATATGCGTGTTTTATTGACTATAATAAAGCATTTGACAAAGTACGACATGAACAATTAATGCATGTTCTGGAATCAAGGAAGCTGGACTACAATGACCTCAGGATTATATCGAATTTATACTATAAGCAACGAGCAAAAGTACGTGTTAACGATCAGCTGTCGGAGGAAATTGAAATCAGACGTGGAGTGAGACAGGGATGCGTGTTGTCGCCGGTTCTTTTTAATGCCTACTCGGAAGAGATCTTGAAAAAAGCTCTGGATGGTGAAACAGCTGGAATCAAGGTAAATGGAGTTTCCATTAACATTAGATATGCGGATGACACTGTCATCTTAGCTGAAAATATTGGGGATCTTCAGAGGCTGGTGACCAGAATAGCAGAGTTTGGAGAAGAATATGGGCTAACAATGAATGTCAAGAAGACAAAGTTTATGAGAATATCGAAAACTCAAAGAAATATCGAAAATCTCGTCATCAACGGATCCAATATCGAACGAGTCGATCAATATGCACACCTTGGAACAATGATCAACTCCACAGGAGATTACTTACAGGAAATCAAAATCAGGATAGAAAAGGCTAGAGCAAATTTTAACAAAATGAGGAAAGTGCTCTGCACAAGAGATTTGAAGTTGGAGCTAAGAGTTAGGTTGGCTAGGTGCTACGTTTTCTCGACTCTGTTTTGTGGAATGGAAGCTTGGACCTTGAATGCTGCATCAATGAAAAAACTAGAGTCATTCGAGCTGTGGGTGTACAGAAGAATTCTGAAAATATCGTGGACAGAACACGTTACAAACAAAGAGTTCTGAGAAGGATGAATAAAGAAATGGAAATCCTAAATACCATCAAAACAAGAAAATTGGAATATCTCGGACATATTTCACGTGGAGAGAGATACAGCTTGCTCCAATTGATTATGCAGGGAAAGATTCAAGGAAAGAGAAGCATAGGGCGACGCAGAATATCGTGGCTGCGCAACCTGAGAGAGTGGTACGGATGTACATCAAATGAACTTTTCAGAGCAGCCATCTCTAAAATACGAATAGCTATGATGATTGCTGACCTCCGCCGCGGAGATGGCACTTAAAGAAGAAGAAGAATTGAAAAAAAAATTTGAAAATTTTCCTCAAATGACGGACACCCAACATCATTTTTATTTATGATAGCTCCGTTATTATTAATTTTACGAAAAAAAAATTATATTTTATAAAACGTTCTGTATATTCTCACAACTAAGATAAAATTATAAGATATTAAATTTTGTCAATTTTATACGAGGTATGTCAAAAAATATGAATTTCGCTGTAGAGTAAAATACCTTTAATTTTCACAATATTAAAATTTGTTATTATAAAAAGTTGTTCAGAATTAAAAATTATGTTTCAATATGCAACTGCATCCTTCTAGTTGAAATATTGTAAACTATAAAGGTATTTTACTCTTGAGCGAAATTCATATTTTTTGACATACCTCATATAAAATTGAAAAACATTGATATCTTATGATTTCATCTTGGTTTTTTGACTTTTAACTTAAATAACGGAGTTAATACGGAGTTATCTTATATAAAAATGATGTTGGGTATCAGAAATTTAAATATATATTCCCTATTATGGAATTTGCATAAAATTTTAAATTCGAAAAAAATGGTATAAATCACAACAGAACATAATTTAGAACCTGTATCAATGATAAAAAAGTTTTGTTTGTCTTTCGTTTGGCCCCTAAAGACGACTAATAATTCAACTTATACCAGCCACCCCAAAACGCGTCGTGACGTCACAGGGTTGTATGTTTACATTCTACACCAATTGTATATATAATTTTAAATTAGACATTATAAACGTCAGTAAAAATTACAGTTATGTGACGTTAAAAGTGTTTTTGATCGTTTGAATTATTCATAGAAAATTTGTACTTTTACTAAATGGTTTTATTTTTCTTCAAAAACTGTATCAAACTCAAATCTCAACAAACTGGTATATATTATTACAACGACATACGATAAATGTCATTAGAACATAAATATTTTTCTTTATTCCCCGACGACGAGCTGACCAAATACCCAAGTAGGTGGAGGCCAATAAGCTAAAGCAGAAGAAGAAGAATATACGTAAATATAACCATAAACAAAACCACACAGGTAAACTCTGTGACGTCACGGGTCGTCAAAGTTATTATGAGTTTTTGAAGCGTTAAATTTTGTAAATTTCATTTTTATACAAAACTGAACATTATTATGTAATAAAAAATATGTGCAAGTTCCTTATTTGAGGAAAATTAAAAAAAAAAATTTTCGATTAGAAGAGTGAAAATGCATATTATAACATAATTTTTAATTACAAACAACTTTTCTTAATAACAATTTTTGATATTGTGAAATATAAAGGCAATGTACTCTTGAGCGAAATTCATATTTTTGCACATACCTCGTATATTATTGATAAAATTTGATATCTGATGATTGCATCTTGGTTTTAGACTAGGCAGAGAACTTTATGAAGAATAACTTTTTTTCGTAAAATTGATATTAAAAAAGTGTCCCATATGGTTCCAAGTTACGCAGACACGCGTATATGTGGTTTGCCCCATTTCCATATACTTAATTATTTTATGTTCACTATTAATTGGTCGACAGTGTTTAGCCGTCACTACAAAGAGTTTGAAAATCCTAGCAGTTTCCTTTCAGTTCTTTCCATTAACACCACATCGTCCGCAAAGGCCAGGACCTGGATTCCGTGGATTCCGTTGTCATTGATCATACCTTTCGTTCGTATTCCACACTCTCTCTCAATATTGCCTCCAACAACAAATTAAATGATACTGTAGACAGCGGATCTCCCTGCTATAATCAAATTATCCTGTTAGGCTTCAGTTTATCCTTACTCTATTGTCGATATTCATTAAGGTCACTTTTACTAGTCCGGTCATCTTTTCCGGAATTACAAGTACTCTCACGGCTTGGTACAAACGCATTCTTCTCACAGAATCGCAAACTTGTGTGAAATATATGAAAAGAAAGAAAATCTATGGGGAAAATCTACGAAATTTATGACCTGTTGCTGTTACGTACTGCTCTGAATCATCAATATTTAATATATGGTGGTTAAATTTCTTAATCCTCCCTGGCAATCACCAACCAGCTCATGTTTAAGTGCCTTTCCAGTATGCTTCTTATGTCTCTGGCAAGTACCTTAAATGTTACCTCTGGAAGAGTGATACGCCTGTAATTTTCGCACGCTAATCTATCTCCTTTCTTATGAATGGGACATACTATTGTGTCTCTTTACACTTCCGGCATTTCCTCTAGCTCTCAGTTTTTCATCAGCAGGCTACAGATCCTCGTTCTAAGTGCTTCTCCCACATGATTGATTAGTTCTGCAGTAATACCATTGCTGCCTGCATTTTTATTGTTTTTCATGCTATTTGTACATGATCTCTCTTATTTCTTCCACAGTTTGGGTCGCCATTTATTTCTCCGCATTAATTTAATGCAGACATTTATTTAAATAAATAATCGTAGAGATCATAATGTAAGAAAACCGTAAGAAAACGATAAAAACGGTAACAGGAACACAACTTTTAAGTCGCTTTATTTTGTCCGTTTTCTAATACCCTAATCTTATGACCATAAACGGAGACAATGTATTAATATTTTCTTTTTTTTTTAGATAAAGACATACTCATATCCAATGCCATCTTTTTACTAATTGCTGGACAAGAAACCACCAGTGCTATTGTTGCTTATACCCTCTATGAATTAGCTCTTCATCAGGATATACAGGAAAGATTAAGAAATGAAATTAAAAATAATTATGAAATATACCAAGGGTTCACATACGAAGGGATACAGAAAAATAAATATTTGGATATGGTTATCAATGGTAAATATAGTAATTAATTATACAGAGCGTTTCACTAACAAACGGAACTACTTGAATTATTTTATATTTTTTTGTTAATCAAGACCTGGATTTTTTTGTGATTAGTAAGTGGGTCGTTCCAATGTAGTAAATAAGTATTGACTATTTTTAAAATGAGTATCTATTCATTAACTTTATTAATTTATTATTAAAAGTACATAAGATTTGTAAAGGATATGTATGAGAGGGCGTATAATAAAATAATTACTTTAGTCCTTATTAGACTACCTAGACTTATTAAAGAAAGTTTAGGTGAAGAAAACACGATGGACAGAATTGAGTGGCGAAGAAGAGTAAGGAACAGCGACCTCTGAAGAAGGAATGGCTGGGAAAGAAGAAGATCTGTAGTTTCATTCTGGCACTCTACTTCGATAGGAATTCTTAACTGTATATAATGTCTAGTGTCTACAGTATCTATAGAGGTCTATAGTGTCTTTAGACTTCTATAGTATCTATAGACGTCTACAGTGTCTATAGACGCCATCATGTACGCGTCCACTGCTGGAGATCGGTCTTCCTCAGCTCTTTCCATCTGTCTATAGATGTATATCAGGTAATTGGTCACATGTCTGTTGTTTTTAATTCGTTTTGGGCATTCTTCCAGATATTATTTAATAAATATGTTCCGCATAGATAAAAAAAGAGAAAGGATGTGATAGCAAGAGGTATCGCTTATGTACTTAGGTTTATGCAACAATGATGGAGTTTTGATTTCAACTATTCAGCACTTATTTCGATATAAATACTCCCTTAAAATATTTTTTCTACAACCGTGTTAAAAATGCAATTTTTAGCACTCCATACGAGCGTTAAAAATGCTACTTTAAGGCACTAATGCTTTAAAAAATTTTTAAGGCACTGCAGTTCGTATTGTAGTCCATGTGGTGAGACCGCTCGCGTCTAAAAAAAATTTCTGATTCGGTTTCTTTGTGGATTCCCATTCAAAAATCTCCTTTAAACAAATCTGAAGCGTGCCGGGCGGAATTTTTGGGCAGAAATTGTTTAAAAAATTTTTTGAAACAAATACAAAAGATCATATTTTTTTGCTCTGTAACATATATTTTTAGATTTTTTTGGTCAATCGAAACAAGAAAGGTATCTTGTAATTTTTCTCAAAAATTGATAGTTTTGGAGTTATAGGCGATTTAAAATCTGAAAAATGCGATAATATGCATTTTCGATGCTTAAAAAGTCATATTTACATTAGTATTTTTGAAGTTGTCAGATACTTAGATTGAAGACTGAACATTCAGCTTCAAGATTCTGAAGAGTGATCGCGTCTAACTTAAATTTATACCGTTGTTTTTTAATTGTTAAATATGCGTGTTTATCCGATTTTTTTGCCGGTGCGGCCCGCTTTATTTCAAAAAGCTCCTATTTTTCTCCGAAAAATATTTTTTCTAGATTCTTTGTGTTATTCTAAATAAAATAAGTTTCTTGTCATTTTTCTCAAAAGTTAATAGTTTTTAAGTTATAAGCGATTTAAAATCCGAACATGACAAAAAAACGCATTTTCGGATTTTAAATCGCTTATAACTTTAAAACTATTAACTTTTGAGAAAAATGTCAAGATACTTATTTTATTTAGAATGTTCCAAATCATCTACAAAAAATATTTTTCGGAGGAAAATAAGAGATTTTTGAAACGGAGCGCACCGCACCGGCAAAAAAATCGGATAAACACGCATATTTAACCATTAAAAAACAACGGCATAAATTCAAGTTAGACTCGATCACTCTTCAGAATCTTGAATCTGAATATTTAGTCTTCAATTTAAGTATCTGGCAACCTCAAAAATACTAATTTAATATGAGTTTTTAAGCCTCGAAAATGCGTATTTTCGCATTTTTCAGATTTTAAATCGCCTATAACTCGAAAACTATCAATTTCTGAGAAAATTTACAAGAGACCTTTCTTGTTCAGAATGACCCACAAAACTCAAAAATACAGGGTGTAACAAAAATACAGGTCATAAATTTAACCACATATTCTGGGACCAAAAATAATTCGATTAAACCTAACTTACCTTAGTACAAATGTGCACATAAAAAAAGTTACAGCCCTTTTAAGTTACAAAATGAAAATCGATTTTTTCTAATGTATCGAAAACTATTGGAGATTTTTTATTGAAAATGGACATGTGACATTATTATGGTAGTATCATCTTAAGAAAAAAATATAGTGAAATTTGGACACCCCATAAAAATTTTATGGGGGTTTGGTTCCTTTAAACCCCCCCCCCCAAACTTTTGTGTACGTTCCAATTAAATTATTATTGTAGTACCATTAGTTAAACACAGTATTTTTAAAACTTTTTTGCCTCTTAGTACTTTTTCGAAAAGTCAGTTTTTATCGAGATATTTCGAATATTTGTCAAATCCACCACATATTTTTGTATATGGTTAAGTACGATTATGGAGAGTTTGTAATAATATGAACATTTATTTATGATTTACTTTTAGGTATATTTTGAACCATATTATAAAAGAAGTCACATCTCGATAAAAGGTGCCTTTTCGAAAAAATACAAAGAGGCAAAAAAGTTTTAAAAACACTGTGTTTAACTAATCGTACCGCAGTAATATTTTAATTGGAACGTACACAAACATCTGGGGGTTCAAAAGAACAAAACCCCCATAAAATTTTTATGTAAACATATTGAAAAATAAGCCTCAACTCGATAAAAACTGCCTTAGCGAAAAAATACTAAGAGGCAAAAAAGTTTTAATAATATTGAATTTAACTAATGGTACCACAATAATAATTTAATTGAGACGTGCACAAAAGTTTGGGGGGTTTAAGGGAACAAAATCCCCATAAAATTTTTATGGGGTGCACAAATTTCACTATAATTTTTCTTTAAGATGTTCCTGCCATAAGAATGCCACATGTCCATTTTCAATAAAAAATCTCCAATAGTTTTCGATATATTCGAAAAAATCGATTTTCATTTTGTAACTTCAAAGGGCTGTAACTTTTTTTATGTGCATATTTGTACTAAGGTAAGTTAGGTTCATTCGAACTATTTTTTGTTCCAGAATATGTGATTTAATTTATGACCTGTATTTTTGTTATACCCTGTATACGTTTCGGAGCAAAAAAACGTGATCTTTTGTATTTGTTTAAAAAAATTGTTTAAACAATTTCTGCCCAAAAATTCCGGCCGGTACCCTTCAGATTTGTTTAAAGGGGACATTTATGAATAGGAATCCACAAAGAAACCGAATCAGAAATTTTTCCAGACAAGAGCGGTCTCACCACATGGACTATTGACCGTATATGCAATTTTGATGTAATGTCAAAAAAATATAAAATTGGAATGTCAGTCAAGTTCAAGTAAAAGTTTTTTTAGATATTGTCCTCTAATTACGTTTGTAGAAAAAATATTGTATGATATGCGTGTTAAAAAGTACATTTTTAAGGCACTCATGTGAATTGCAGAACTGGCTATCGCTCATTTTGCAAACTTTTACATGCGTACCTTAAACGTGTACTTTTAAAACTTATATCATAAATAACTATAAAACTGAATAAAAGGCAACGGATTATTATTTTAGTTCTATTTATTTACCTAAATTACGTCCACGCCTACGATTATTGACACAAGAACACTAAAATTAGATAGATATTAAATAACGAAAACATTAATAATTATACAGTGAGCACGTAAAGGTTGGAATAAATTAATTTTCTCAAGAACGGACGATTTTGGAAAAAAATCCCGAAACAGGTCAATTTTTATTTTTAAATTATGACTTTTTGGCATGTATATCATACTAGTGACGTCACTCATCTGGGCGTGATGACGTCATCGATGATTTTTTTAATGAGAATAGGGGTCGTCTGATAGCTCATTTGAACGGTAATTCAATTGTTTATTCAGTAATATAAACATTAACATAATTATCTATACAGGGTGCCCAAAAAATTTTTTTTTAATTAAACTTATTGGCATAAAAATAAGAATGTGTGTAATTTATTTAATTCAAAATACATTTTACTGCTATCAGAAAACAGGAAAAAATGTTTTTTTGGCAAATAAATATTGTTTTTTGCTTAAATTCAATATTAAAGCAGCCATCACCAGCCTCGTGACAATTTGAACATTTAATTTAAGCGAAAAAAGCAATGATTATTTTTCAAATATACCTATATTTTTTTCCTGTTTTCTGAGAGCAGTCAAATGTATTTTGAATTAAATAAATTACATATATTCTTCTTTTTATGTCAATAAATTTAATCAAAAAAAATATATTTTTTGGACACCTTGTATAAATAATTATGTGAATGTTTATATTACTGGATAGAGAATTTAATTACTTTTTAAATGAGCTATCACACGACCCTATTCTCATTTAAAAAAATCATCGATGACGTCATCACGCCCAGATGGGTGACGTCACTAATATGATATATATGCCAAAAGGTCGTAATTTAAAAATAAAAATTGACCTGTTTCGGGATTTTTTTCCAAAATCGTCCATTCTCGAGAAAATGAATTTATTCCAACCTTTACGTGCTCACTGTATAACTTTAACTAATGAGTTGAGCGGTTTTTAAAAACAATATAGTTTTCAAAAATAAAATAAAAATTCCATTTTTATTCATGCGAAGGCAAAACAATCTTATTTTTCAATGAGAATACGGAGTGCAGTCCAGCCCTCTGAATCGACGATTTTCGACTCTTGTTGGAGTCTCATCGGAGAGAACGTAGGCCTGTTACTTCATACTCCAATTGACCAACACCGAGAGTTTATCCCCCACACCGCAACGGACGTGAATGGACTAGGTGATTAGCGTCATCTGGCAATTGAAAGATGAAGTAGTTTTCAATCCTAATAGCAATATTCATAATATTTAAAAATATTAAAATATTACTAAAAGATTTTTAAATTGAAAACTTATTGGTCCATTTTCTTGGTAGCACCTCCATGGCTTCTAAAATTTGCAAACCAGATGGATGCTGAGCGAATAAGACAAGAGGGAATTCAAACACTTACAATTCACGACCCCGTCTGTTCAGCTGGTAAATTCCAACAGAAAATGGACCTAGTTACTCAAAGAAGTAACGAACAATATAAAAATAAAATAAAAATTCCATTTTTATTCAGTTGCAATGCGAAGGCAAAACAATCTTATTTTTCAATTAGAATACGGAGCGCAGTCCTTAGAATACGGAGAGCAAATATAGTTTTCATGATCTCTGTAAGGCTGTTGAATATTTCCTGAACAGTAGGTTTTAAATCCAATGGTTTATACATGTGGTGAATGATTTACAGTCGATGAAGATGTGTTTCACAGTCAGGAAAACATTGCAATGGAGGCAAGTTGGACGAGTTTCTGAGGGCATCAAGAAACCATGAGTAAGATTGGTGTGGTTAATTCGGAGTCTTCTAGTAATCGATGCTTCCCTTCCAATTAAAAAGTGTTGGGAGAGATGAACAATAAACGGTTTGAGTTCATGTAGAGTTGTTTTACTCTGTTGCCATAAGTTCTGCCAGATATCATTTACTGACTTTTTGAAAACGAGTTTGATATCGCTTGCTAGTTGAATTGTGGTTAGTCCAGTATTGTGGTTGGTAGCTTTTTTGGCAAAATGATCTGCTGTTTAATTAGCAGTAATTCCAGTATGAGAAGGTATCCATATGATAGAGACTGTTACACCTTAAGCAGAGAGATTTTGGTAGACGTTATGATAAAAGGGAATCCGAACAAATGGAAATATTTCTGGTTTGATGGAAGATGCATTTAAAAGCCAACAGAATACTATACAGGGTGTCCCAGACTAATTTGACCACGCTATATCTCTTAAAAGAATAGAGATTTTCGAATGGGACAAAAACTGATCTATTACATTTGTAATGCACTTTAATATGGCGTAGAAAATAATTATCCCCTAAATATTCATCCCTTATTTACAACCCCTAACTTTTTTTTAAATAGCACCCTGTAAGTTAGGGATGAATATTTAGGGTGTGGATTTTTTGTACGCCATATGAAAGTGTATTACAAATGGAATAGATCAGTTTGTGTCCCATTCGAAAATCTCTATTCGTTTAAGAAATATAGCCTGGATAAATTAGTCTGGGACACACACTTAACAAAAATAAACTGATAGTTTATTGGTTATTTGCGAACCGATTTTATTTTAAAAAAATGTGTTGAATGGACGATAAAAGGCCACATCCAAAACAAAAAATATACAGAGTGCCATTAAAAAAATTAAAGTTAGGGGTTGTAACTAAGGGATGAATATTTAGGGGACGATTTTTTCTACGCCATATTAAAGTGTATTACAAGTAGAATATATCACTTTCTGTCCCATTCGAAAATCTCTATTCGTTTAAGAGATATAGCGTGGCTAAATTAGTCTGGGACAACCTGTATAGTTCACCTGTGTACATGCTACATGTTAAGGGTAACCGATATTTATGATCCTACAAGTTCATGTAGAGTGGTGACAGCACAGCCAACACCAGTGGTAGTTTTAGAAGCATTGATAAACAGAATTAAAGTATATGAATAAAATTAACATGAAGTAAAACTCTTTAGTGTAGTTGGTATATTTAATAAAAATTCTAAAAAAATTTTAAAAATCCAAACGGATTACGTTCAAAACGTTTTCGGACTTATCAGTCCATCATCAGTGAACTCTCTGTCCTTGCTAAATAACCACAATGCCAAACACTGGTCAATATGTATATTCTAACTACATGGTGAAATCTGTTAAACAATTTGGCTTACATTGGATGCCAACGGATTAGTACTAGGTACATGATGCTCTACTCCATTAATTAAGAGATTTTTTTATTATGAATAGGTCTACATTGAACTACGTTTAGTCTGTCAATCTTTTCGTAGTCTAAACGTAGTTCAATGTAGACCTATTCATAATAAAAAATCTCTTAATTAATGGAGTAGAGCATCATGTACCTAGTACTAATCCGTTGGCATCCAATGTAAGCCAAATTGTTTAACAGATTTCACCATGTAGTTAGAATATACATCTTGACCAGTGTTTGGCATTGTGGCTATTTAGCAAGGACAGAGAGTTCACTGATGATGGACTGATAAGTCCGAAAACGTTTTGAACGTAATCCGTTTGGATTTTTAACAAATTTTTTAGAATTTTTATTAAATATACCAACTACACTAGGGAGTTTTACTTCATGTTAATTTTATTTAACTAGATGGTATACAGCCAACCTTCGGGGATTATCCCGTTTTATTTTTTTTTAAGTATATGATTTTTTTATATAGTTTCTAAAAATGCTTTCTTTATAAGCCTGTTGGGGGATTCATGTCGTTAAATATGGTGAGGAAGATGTCTATTGAAGGAAGATAAGCAACGGGTTTAAATTAATGTATACATACTTTGGTTTTAGAATGTTTAAGAAAATATGGAGTTTTACCATTTCTAGACAGAGAAGCTGTCAGCGATTATCGCCTTGAAGGTACAGATCTCGTCATTGAAAAGGGAACGGGAGTATATATTCCCTTATTTGCTTTTATGAGAGATCCCAAATATTTTCCCAATCCTGAAAAGTTTGACCCTGAAAGATTTGCTGATAATAATGTTAACGCAGAAGAATTGCTCTATTTTCCATTCGGAGAAGGGCCAAGAGCTTGCATAGGTAAGTCAGGTATTTCTTCAATGTGTTCCACATATCAACATATAGGTTTATCAAATTAAAACCTATTGGTAGAGGAGCCCAAACAGGGATTTTTGCAGTTACTCGAGCGCGTCAGAAAATCACATGGGGAGAAACCTTGAACCCTTGTAATGTACCTATACTATACCTATATGGACTCTTAATATAGGAAAGTTCATTAAGAGGGGTCCGAAAAAAATCTATTCTTAGAAAAACTCAAAATCGTCAGATTAAGATCAGGTAAGTTAAGTATATACATGCAGAACAGTGTTTATGTATTTCAATAATCTAACGATTTGAGTGGGGCGTAATAGTCGAGGCATTGAAGGATTGAAGTGTCGATTTTTTTGCAGTAAGACGGATTTTAATGCGCATTGGTGCGTTGGATTCGTGAGAATGTCAGGAAATTTTGTGAACTAATGTAATTAATAAGATATCTCAAATTGCATTTGTGCATAAGAAAAATGCATTTCAAAAATGCATTTCGGTAAATAGTGGGAAAAATTGACTTAGTTTTCTTACTCGGGGGGTTTTTGGGGTCGCTGAAAACGAATATGAGGTCGGCGAGAGTGTGAAAACTACCTGGTGCCTGCAGCGGGTGTAATAAACGACTTTCTCTGGAGTATTATGGTAATTTGTTAAATAATTGACCCAAACTTGCAATTCGGGGGTTTTTGGGGTCGCTGAAAATGAATATGAGGTCGGCGAGAGTGTGCAAAGTACCTGGTGCCTGCAGCGGGTGTAATAAACGTCTTCCTCTGGAGTATTATGGTAATTTATCATATCTCGTATCACCTTTCATTCTATTTACTTTGTCTTCTATTTTTTGTACTAAATGAGAAAAAAAAACATTAAAAATTAATATTTTAGAAATATAACTAAAAAGTAAGTTGATATTATTTATTAATACTATTTTTACAAACATTATCTTTCATGCATCTGCATCGAGATATACAGATAATCTCAGCTGTTTTACCTGCATAAGTTCTTAGAGCAATTTTTACAGTTACATGCTGGTACTAAGTCTGTTCTTATAGGCAGTAAAACTGAAACTTCCTGGGGCCTCAGGGTCTAATTATCTATATGATATCCATATAAAGTGGATCTAGTTCTTTGGCAACATCATCAAGGCACGTCAATTGTGTGTATGCCGCCACAACATAAATGCTCGTCTTATATGCAATGATGATGCTGTAAAAGAACTCGATTCATTTTTATATAGATACTACATATTGGCTCATTTGCATGCGTAGAAGCCGAGTTACGATCGATAAAGCGTCAAAAAATACTTACATACTTGTCTGTGAGCCGATTTGGCGCCTCATAGCGCGCCGTTAAAATATCGATATCTTGACCGAAAATAAACTTACGAACATTTTAAAAAGCTCAAAATATTCCTTTTGAGCTTTTCTATAATTATTGTTAATTAAAGTATAAATGTTTACAGCTCAAATTTACTTGAAATCCTTATAAACAAATTAATGTACAATTTTTTTAAGAAAATTATAATTTCAAACTGGTATAACTTTAAAAAAATTAATATAAAGTAGTTTAACAAACTTTGTTTGGAAGCCTATTAACGAAGCTTTAAAATAAGACCTACTAGGGCCCATTTGCATACGTAGAAACTGAGTTACGATCGATAAAGCTTCGAAAAATACTTATTTTGCAATTTGCAATTTGCATTGTGCACTAATTTTACAACATCTTGAGTTTTAACTGTTGGATTTAAGTTTAGTAAACGTTTTTTCTTCGTTTTTTATAACGAACAAATTTTATTTGAAACATTCTTTTTTATCTCTTTTAGTTTATGAACCAGAGCCTTATAAACAATTTATAAACAATTATATTGTTTATAACAATTTTTTGACCACTTGGATCGAAATCCACCCTCGAAATTCGTAATCAGCAGCCAAAAATCCATAAGAAACCGTTGACTTTGTCCATCAGAATTGAAAAGGACACGGTGACCCCTCTGGCGCCTAGACTAAATAGAATGAAATGACCACATAAGCCGAATGACAACAAATAGAGTATTAATGACAGCGAGGGACGGTTCCCCAATAGGAATACGATCAGTGGGAAGACCACGAAAACGATGAAACGACAACTTACTATAAGTTTTTTTGTAATAAGCTATTCTTTTGTAATAAGTAATAAATTCCAATTCAGAAAAAAAATGTTGGTGCATATCTGTTTTGGGCAATTCCTATGCGCCTGTGCTAGTAATAGGTCTGGATCCCGCGTATGAAAAAAAGTTGATTAATAGCAAGCTGAAAATTTGTTAATAGCTTGAGGGTGTCTAGTCCAATAAACTTTGATATATGCGAACACTGGAACAGGTGCAGTTTTAATTGTGGAACTGGTTAAAAATTTGGAACGGTCAGACAACGAAAACGGCACATTTAATTTGTCCGACAGAACAGACTTAAACTCTCCGAACAGAGATTAAACTCTCATGCAAAAATCAGACTGCTACTTATCACTTGTCATAATTCCTGTCATTTGACATATTCTACATGTTCCACTCATTAAAACGCCCATTTGGTGATAAATAGCAGTCTGATTTTTGCATGAGAGTTTAATCTCTGTTCGGAGAGTTTAAGTCTGTTCTGTCCGACAAAATAAATATGCCGTTTTCGTGGTCTGACCGTTACAAATTTGTAACCTGTTCCACAATTATTAAAACTGCCCCTGTTCCAGTGTTCCCATATATCAATCTTTATCCGACTAGACACCCTTAAGCTATTAACAAATTTTCAGCTTGCTATTAATCAACTTTTTTTTCATACGCGGGATCCAGACCTATAGCAAAAGAAAAAACAACTTTATGGAAAATACATGAATAACGAGCATTGTCATTTCAAACAATAAATACCTACTTTATTTTTATTATTTTAGGTAAGCGTTTAGGAATCTTAGCTGTTGCGATATGTATTTCACATGTTCTGATTAAATTTAATATTGATAAATGCGCAGCTACTCCTGATCCAGTTGAATTTGCAAAGAAATCCTTTATTCTACAATCCAGCTGTGGACTTCCAATAACAGTGACTCCAATATCATAACGTTAGGATAATATTTTATGTATATTTTTAGATAAAAGTTGTAGATAAATAAAGTAATAAAAATATTTTCCTCTAAATATTTCCTGGTCCTGTATTTTTTGTCTCCATCTTTGCAGTTTCTGTCTGTCTATTTATGTCTTCCAATACCTAGCCTTCACATCTACTTTTGGCCTTCCTTTAGCCCTTATTATGTTCGGGTCCCACATTTTAACTTCTCTTACCTTTTTTCTTCCCTCATTCTTCTTAAGTGTCCATGCTGTCGTAGTTGCTGGGTTTTTATAGCTTTAAATATGTCCTCATTTACTAATATATCTCCCAGCAAACAGACTTGAGCCCAATTACGTGATAATTACGTTAAATTTACGGCAAATTTCAACGAATACGTAACTCGGTGATTTATGACGGGAAAAAAACGTATTTCAGTGCCAAATCATTCACCTATATATTAGTGCTTTCTTTATACATGTTTGACATTAGAATAATATAAAATCATAAGGACGAATATAGTACATGTTTTTTATAATATTTGTGAATTTCGGTTACATCGGCAAAGGTACGTTTATTTCACGTAATAATCACGAAACAGAAATAACTTCCTTTGGTTGAATTTTGAGAAATATTTTGGAAAAAAAAATTTACAACGATGTTGGTTAAATACGTATCGCTTGAATTTTACTCACTGTATTTTATGGACGTCGAAAAATTAGATGTATTTCACGTAAAAGTAATGTAAATAATACCAATATTTAAACAAAAAGTTTATGATTTCGCTTTTAAGATCATTTACCATAACTATTTCAATCCAACTTGATTTAAAGCTATTTTTTTCTTTAAAAATATCACAGGAGCTAAAATGATGTCTTATTTTCAAATCGCGCGCGGTGATGAAGTACTAACAAGCCTTTCTCCTCCTTTAAATACCATCACGTGACTAACATAGTTGGTTCGAAAACTAAATTAATCGATTTATCGAATAATAGATACATTTCGATAGGATTATTTTTTTATATTATTCTGGTATTGAAATAGATTTTTAGTAAGACCAATTAGTTAATAGTAGAAGAAATTTAAAAACAAAAAGAAAATTCGTAATACTAATTTAAAGTAAGTAGAATAGTTTAACTGTAATTTAAAAATAATCGATTTTTATAATCGATGATCATATCCTCTAATATCAGCTTCTCTGGCTCTGGCTTGGCTTCTCACATTTCTCACAACAAAAAGTGAAACGTGAAGAGCTTTATTTCCCTCGTTTTATTTTAGGCAGGTTTATTTTATAATAATGTCTTTCGTATTAAGGTTTACCTCACTGCTCGAGGGTTGAAGTGCCATGATGCAATTAGAAAAAACAAGAAAGTGTCGAAGTGTCCTCCTCGAAATAAAAAGTGACCTGTGTTGTGTTTTATGTTGGCAAATTTTTTAATGTGTCTTTAGGTTGGTACCATTTTTTGTTCATTATCTTGTATAATAATTATACAGGACAAATGTTTTAAAGTCTCTAAATTCTACTAAATAAATACATTGTTAATACTTTATGTGCTTGTTTTATTTATATCATATTATGAGGATAATAATTACGTGATTCATAAGTTAATTAAGGTTGAATTATTTACGTGAACCGAGGACGTATCTTTCACGTGAATACTAATATATACATTCCCTAAAAGATACGTTAATCAACACGTATTTGCAACGTGAATTTCCCGAAACATTTTATTGCTATTTAAGGTAAATAACACGTCTATTGAAGACGAGTTATTCACGTAATTTAAAGACGTATTTTCAATGTGACATTCCAACCAAATTTTCACGTGAAATTCACGTAAGCAATTTACGTATATTGGTGACAAATGTACCCAAAATTCACGTAATTAACACGTCGGTCTGTTTGCTGGGCTCTTAAATTTCGAAATTCAGGAGCCTTTCGTAATCTGCTTGTACTATTCTCTTTGGTCCATAAATTCTTCTTACCATTTTCTGCCCCCTATGTCACCACTATTCGAACAGCTGTTCTGAATTGCTGTTGAGGAGCCTGTCATCCTTCATTTTTTGCACTGTTTTATTTTGTTCATAAATTCTCTTTACCATTTTTCTCTCAAATATTTTTAACTTTTATTCTTCTCTCTTTGTTAGGCTCGTTGTTTCTGCCCCATATATATCGTCACTTTTCGAATTGCTGTTCTGTGGTTATATTTGAATTATCGTATCTCTGCTAATTTTCTTGTTTTTCAAAATACTTTTGTATTTATGATACGCACTATGAACCGCTTTTCTTCTGTTGGTAGTCTCTTTATTCCTTTAATTTTTGTTGTTAATAATTATTGTGACTCCTCGGTGTCAGAAAATTGCTGAATATTTAAAAATTATAATTTCCGATTTTTAAATTTCTCTAATCTATATCTTTGTTTTCTTTCTCTTTTCATTTATCTAGTTTTCTCTTCATTTATTGTTAAGCACATTTTCACCGCTTCTTTTTCAATTTGTGCAGTTATGTCCTCTAAGCTTTTTCTGTCTCTCGCCAGCACCGCTAGGTCATCAGCATATTATGCTACTACCTGGACTGGATTGTTGGTGATCGTCCTTTCGATTTTGAACCTCTTAATTGTGACATTTAAAGATATGTTAAAGAGCGTAGTTGACAGTACATCTCCTTGTCTTACTCCTGCATAATAGTCAAATTATTATATTGTTCTTTCTGGCGTTAATACTGACGCGTTTGCTTCTTCCATCGTCATTTCCACGAGTCTGATCTTTCCAGGTACTTCTGTTTTGCTCATATCATATCGTTTACTAATTCTGGTCTCTTAAAGGTGTTTGCTTGAAATCAATAAATAGAATGTGCAGCCACGTGTCATAGTCATAGAATTTCTTGATAGACTGAGTCATTTCAACGGCGGATCCAGCAACCTTGCAAGGAGGGGGCAATGAAATAAAAATTTCCTCGTCACTCACGTACGCAGGATTCTTTTTCGGTATGAGCTGTTACTTTATTTTTCTTCATGTACCTGTCCTTTCAGAACGTTGGTTACTATCATAGCTATCTTAATTTTATTCACTGCCACTTTAAATCAACCACGAAGTGCTTTTTCGTCCTGGACTGCGTTTGCCTTCTATTTTCACTTCTATGTCCAAAATACTCCACTTTTCTGATGTCTTCTATAATCTCAGTAGTCTTGCTGATACGTTCTAGTATTGTGGAGTTTCGAATCTTCTTCACCCAAGATACGTTTAAAATACTTCTATAGAACCACATTTCGAAAGCCTCAAAGCGATTTAGGTAAGTAGATCTATTTTATTCACAGTCCAAGACTCGGCACCATGCAGTAAGAGCGAGAACACATACTTTGGAGAAGGAATTCTGTTTTATGTTTCATTCCGTTATTGAGTCGTCAACAGGACACAAAACTCACTATTTATTTTCAATCGTAATTATCTCTTTCTTAAAAAAGGCCACACCAGGCGAAGTCTCAAGGAGGGGGCAATTGATCCCATTGACCCCCCCTTGGATCCGCGCCTGAGTCATTTACTATGTATATGGCATCTACAGTAGATCTTCCTCTCCTAAAACAATTTTGATATTCCCCTATTTTTATTTCCGTATGCTTCATTAATCTTTTATTTATCATTGTGGTCAAGATCTGCTGTAGTTTTCACCAAATTTTGGATTTCTATTTTTAAATATCGGAAGATAGGCTTTGTAATGCAAGCTTTGTCTATAAAATTGTTAAATTTTCCATGACAATAAAGCATATTTCTAACAATTAATCCTTTCTCCCATTCTTTAGGCATTGATTCTTTTATCCAAATCTGTTTTATCAGGTTATGCAATATTTGCTCTATGGTTGTCCTTCCATGTTTAATCAACTCATTAACTCGACAGTCTGTTCCCTCTGATTTATTTTGATAAGTTGACATATCACTTCGTTAGATTCCTCCACCGTTGATATGCTTTGTTCAAGCTGATCTTCTTCTGTTATTTCCTTCATCCCCTTTTGCTTTATTTGCCTGTATATTTTCTTGTGTTAAGAGATTTTTGAAATACTTTCGCTACTCTTTCTTTCCTCCTGTTGCCATATTTAATTCTTTATTTTGCTTGTCAATATGTTTATATCGGCCGACCGCGCAAAAGATGGTGTGACAACCTTCCATAGAGGTATCAATCCGCCAATGAAAAAGCAAAATTGCTTATAAAGAGGAAGAAGAAGAAGAAGCAGAAGAAGAAGAAGAAGAAGAAGAAGAAGAAGAAGAAGAAGAAGTAGGAGAAGAAGAAGAAGAAGAAGAATATATTTATACGGTTTGCCGTTGTTGTTTGCGTCTTTTTCTAGTGCCTCTATTGTTTCTACCATCTCACCTTCTTGAGTTTTATTAGTTTTGTGGTGTCTCTTCTAATTTTTTCGTATACTCTGTAATGGTTTGTGACTCCCGTTCTTAATCTTAACCATTTAAGCCCTGCTGATCTTTTCTTCTTTAATATTTCTTCGCGTTCATTGTCGAACCAGTCATTCCTTTTATCTATATATTTTCTTCCTAGCATTGTATTTTATATTTATTTTACTACTACTATTGTCAGTTCAAAGAATAATTACTTTATTGCTAACAAAGTACTCAACTCTAAGAATATACTACAATAATTGTATTAAAATGTTAACAGTTAAAAATGGTGTTGGATAGTGTATTGGACGCGGTTCATCCCAACAGAACCATCATCAACAAAATTATTATTATCCAGATTTAGCCATACGGCTCACACTCCCTCTAAGGGGAAAATTGACTCATCCCAGATACCTACGGTATCAAAAGGATTGAGCTCTGGTGGGACTCTTTCCGTGTTATCGAGCCCTAGGTGACTTGGAATGCAGGTGTATCTCCCAAAAATTTTCGTACACTTCTGGCCGTCGCAAGTAGTACAGCTTTCTGCATGGTCTTATAAAGATGTTCATTGAGACCCAGCTTTTTTATGCTTTCGAGGAGGGTCTTCGGAACGACTCCAGTAGTAGATATAACAATAGGTATCGTCTGGGTACTTTGCATTCTCCATTGTCTCCGTATTTGAATTTCCAGATCTCTATACTTGGCGATCTTTTCTGTAAATTTACTACGTAGATTATTGTTGTTAGGTATCGCCACATCAATTAGTGTTGTTTGTCTTGTTAATTTATTAACTAGTACGAGATCTGGTCTATTATGTGCCACTGTTTGGTCTGTAAGCACACTGCGGTCCCAGTATAGCTTGTAGTTGCCATCCTCAAGCATACTCTCAGGAACGTATTGATAATATGGGAGATGGTCCGTTTGGAGAAGTCTCAACTTGTTAGCTATCTCTTGATGAAGGATTTTTCCCACTGCGTCATGCCGTTCCTTATATTCAGTTGCAGCAAATGCTTGGCAGCCCCCTGTAATATGTTGGATGGTTTCTTGGGCTTGACATCCATATCGGCATCTGTCGTTTTGAACCTGAGGGTCTTTGACGATATATTTCAGGTAATTTCTGGTTGGTATAACCTGATCCTGAATGGCCAGTAATGAACCCTCCGTTTCAGGGAACATCTTTCCTGATGTCAACCAATAGTTCGACGCTGTATTGTCGACATAGTCTTGGCTGACCTCATTGGGATATCGCCCGTGCAGAGGTTTACCCATCCAGGCGCGCAGTTTTTCGTCCTTAGTAAGGTGGTTTAAGCGCATTTCTGGTTCCCTCAGTTTGACCGGTGTTGTGTCATCTACTGCGCAAATGGCGCGGTGTAGAGTAGATGTCTCAGCCTGCATCTGAAAATAAGTTCTTAAATTAGCAATTTGTTTATCTAATTGCTCACCTATATCCATAAGCCCTCTTCCTCCTAAATACCGGGGTAATGTCGTTCGTTCTACTGCACTTTTAGGGTGGTGTTTTTGTGCCTTTGTGAGGTGTGTTCGTACTTTTCGCTGAAGATTTTCTACATCCGTTTTTGTCCACTTAACAATACCAAATGAATAGCTAAGCGCGGAACAAGCGTAGGTGTTTAGTGCCTTAAACAAATTTTTACTGTTAAGCTGTGAACGAAGCAGCTGTTTTACCCTTCTTATAAACTCAGTAGTTATCTCAGTTTTCATTTGCTTATGGTCAATTTTCCGCGCCTGCTTTACTCCAAGATATTTGTACATATCGTTGTCGCCCATGGCCTCGATGTTCTGGCCATTTTGCATATCGAATCCACCGGGCTGTACCTTTCCTCTGACTATATTCAAAACACGGCACTTGTCTAGACCGAACTGCATACTAATATCATTAGAGAATGTTTCTACAGTTTTTAGCATCTCTTCTAGGTGTTCTCGAGTGGAAGCCATTAATTTCAAATCATCCATATACAACAGATGATTGAGCTTCGCTACCACAGTATTATTGCTTTTAATGCTAAAACCTGAGTCAGTGGAGTTTAATAGCTGGGAAAGGGGGTTCAAAGCTAAACAGAACCACAATGGACTCAACGAGTCTCCTTGAAATAGGCCCCGGTTGATTGCGATATTTTCGGTTTCGATATTGTTTTCACCAGGTATTTGGAGGTGAATTTTAGTCTTCCAATCTCTCATTATATGCCTTAAAAAGGTCACTATTTTATCATCGACTTTGTATATTTTCAATATATCTATTAGCCATTCATGCGGTACTGAATCAAAGGCCTTTTTATAGTCAATAAAAGCAGTAAAAAGGTTCCTTTTTTTAGTGAATGCCTGGTTAGAAATGACTGAGTCGATGATAAGCTGTTCTTTGCAACCCATGGAACCCTTAGCGCATCCTTTCTGTTGAGGCTCTATGATATTGTTTAGAGCACAATGTTGGTAGATACGCCGGGTTACACAGGATGTGACCAATTTATACAAAGTTGGAAGACAAGTAATTGGGCGGTACTTGGATGGATCTTGGGTGTTATTTTGATCCTTGGATATTAAATAAGTAGTTCCCTGAGTTAGAAATGATGGTAATTCCTGCGGATTAGAAATAACATGATTAATTAATGTTGATAAGCACTCATGAATACTCCAAAACTTTTTAAGCCAGAAGTTCTGGACTCCGTCTGGTCCAGGAGATTTCCAGTTATGAAGCTCTTTGATGGCATTTGAGACTTCTTCAGTCGTGAATGGTTCGTAGTTAGCAGTGACGTAGTGGTGACAGTTGTGCGTCGTATCTTCTATCCAGCCAGCATTGTTGTTAAAAACAGCTGGTGTGGAAAGTTGATTTCCCCAAAACTCATGAATTTCTTCTTGGCTTGGGTAAGACTTATCGACACTTTCTACGGTGGAATTGAGTTTTCGGTAGAACGCCTTCTCAGAGTTCTCAAAAAGTGCATTGTCACATTTTCGGTTGTTACTAACTTTATACCTTCTTAATCGTCCTGAATAGACGGAGAGTTTTTGTTTTAATGTATCCAGACACTGTTGGGCTGTGTTATTTTCTGGATCGTATCTCGAGTGTCTTGCAGTGCTCCGCATTATTTCTTCAGCTCTCTTAATGACCTTTCTACTTGTTACACCTCTTACATATTCTGTAACTTGACCAATATCCCTACGCAATAATTCAATTTTTCCGAGAAGTCTTTTTTCCCAGGGTGCAGTTCTGTTACCAGTCCTTCCGTTATTAGTACCCCGTCGTGTTCTGATCTTAACGCCCATTACATTAGCAATTGCTGTTGCTGCACAGTAGATTAGCATATGCAGATATTCCAATGTGTGGGCTTCTACGACATAATTGGGTAGGACTTCAGTGTTCACAATTTGTAACAGCGCACCTAGTTTCTTACAAGAGTTTATTCGTGGTAGCGGTGGTCTGCTAAGTGGATTTGTTCCATTAAACTCTTGTACGGCACGCGCCATTTCGCTTGCTAGACTATCGCGCAACTCGTTGTTTTCCTGCTGTGTATTGTCAGGTTGAGTTTCTGGTATGGGAATCTCAGGGATCTGCTCATCAAGGATTTCATTAGGGACTTGATCTAAAACTAGCCCTTGGTTGTTAATCTCCCGTTCGACTTCGCTTTTGATCGTATTGCGTCTAGCCTCTGGGATAAGGTTGTTTCTTATGATTACCCGGTATTGATCTGATACTCTTTGCTCCGATACTTGAATATCTGGGTACTCCCTGCAAAATTCGGCATACAGCTGTTGTCTGTAGCCGATCGTTTCTTGACCGAAGTTTGTCACCTTATAATAGGAGCGCAAAATGCTTTCGTTAATGGACACAGTCCATTTCATGCGCTGCCTCGGTCGTCCCGCTTGAGTGAGCGCCGGCTGATGTTCCAGCGCAGCACCTTCAGCGGGTGGAGCTCTTGCTGTTGTTTGGCTCGCTTGTGGTTGTTGTTGTTGTTGGGCTGTAGCTGATTGTATGACAGGGGCCCGCCTCCTCAACACCCTGCCACCGACGTCCCGCATGCTGTCACGTCCAGCGCCGGCTCCAGACGTGCCCTGGCGATCCCCAGGCAGCGATCCTAAACATAAATTATTATTCTCCATTCTCATGGGTGTGCATTTTATACCTACTGCCAGGTGTCAGTTTTTGTTCCACGGCAAGTATTCCTGCTACTCTCTGGGTACTGGCGCTACGAATACCCAGAAAGCATCCCCCATTCGCAGGGGGCCGCGCCTGATAGAAGAACTGACAAAAAACTCCCACAGGTTATTATTATTATCCAGATTTAGCCATACGGCTCACACTCCCTATAAGGGGAAAATTGACTCATCCCAGATACCTACGGTATCAAAAGGATTGAGCTCTGGTGGGACTCTTTCCGTGTTATCGAGCCCTAGGTGACTTGGTATGCTGGAGTTTCTCCCAGAAATTTTCGTACGCATCTTGCCGTCGCGAGCAGTACAGCTTTCTGCATGGTCTTAAAAAGGTGTTCATTTAGTCCCAGCTTTTTTATGCTTTCGAGGAGGGTCTTCGGAATGACTCCAGTAGTAGACATAATAATCGGTATCGTCTGGGTACTTTGCATTCTCCATTGCCTTCGTATTTGAATTTCCAGATCTCTGTACTTGGCGATCTTTTCAGTAAATTTACTGCGTAGATTATTGTTGTTAGGTATCGCCACATCAATTAGTGTTGTTTGTCTTGTTAATTTATTAACTAGTACGAGATCTGGTCTATTATGTGCCACTGTTTGGTCTGTGAGCACAGTGCGGTCCCAGTATAGCTTGTAGTTGCCATCCTCAAGCATACTCTCGGGGACGTATTGATAATACGGGAGATGGTCCGTTTGGAGAAGTCCCAGCTTGATAGCTATCTCTTGATGAAGGATTTTTCCCACTGCGTCATGCCGTTCCTTGTATTCAGTTGCAGCAAATGCCTGGCAGCCCCCTGTAAGATGTTGGATGGTTTCTTGGGCTTGACATCCATATCGGCATCTGTCGTTTAGAACCTGAGGGTCTTTGATGATATATTTCAGGTAATTTCTGGTTGGTATAACCTGATCCTGAATGGCCAGTAATGAACCCTCCGTTTCAGGGAACATCTTTCCTGACGTCAACCAATAGTTCGACGCTGTATTGTCGACGTAGTCTTGGCTGACCTCATTGGGATGTCGCCCGTGCAGAGGTTTACCCATCCAGGTGCGCATTTTTTCCTCTTTAGTGGGGTGGTTTATGCGCATTTCTGGTTCCCTCAGTTTGATCGGTGTTGTGTCATCTACTGCGCAAATAGCGCGATGTAGAGTAGATGACTCAGCCTGCATCTGAAAATAAGTCCTTAAATTAGCAATCTGTTTATCTAATTGCTCACCTATATCCATAAGACCTCTGCCTCCTAAATACCGCGGTAATGTCGTTCGTTCTACTGCACTTTTAGGGTGGTGTTTTTGTGCTTTTGTGAGGTGTGTTCGTACTTTCCGCTGAAGATGTTCTATATCCGTTTTTGTCCACTTAACAATACCAAATGAATAGCTAAGCGCGGAACAAGCGTAGGTGTTTAGTGCCTTAAACAAATTTTTACTGTTAAGCTGTGAACGAAGCAGCTGTTTTACCCTTCGTATAAACTCAGTAGTTATCTCTGTTTTCATTTGCTTATGGTCAATTTTCCGCGCCTGCTTTACTCCAAGATATTTGTACATATCGTTTTCGCCCATGGCCTCGATGTTCTGGCCATTTTGCATATCGAATCCACCGGGCTGTACCTTTCCTCTGACTATGTTCAAAACACGGCACTTGTCTAGGCCGAACTGCATACTAATATCATTAGAGAATGTTTCTACAGTTTTTAGCATCTGTTCTAGGTGTTCTCGAGTGGAAGCCATTAATTTCAAATCATCCATATACAACAGATGATTGAGCTTCGCTACCACAGTATTATTGTTTTTAATGCTAAAACCTGAGTCAGTAGAGTTTAATAGCTGGGAAAGGGGGTTCAAAGCTAAACAGAACCACAATGGACTCAACGAGTCTCCTTGAAACAGGCCCCGGTTGATTGCGATATTTTCCGTTTCGATATTGTTTTCACCAGGTATTTGGAGGTGAATTTTAGTCCTCCAATCTGTCATTATATGCCTTAAAAAGGTCACTATGTTATCATCGACTTTGTATATTCTCAATATATCTATAAGCCATTCATGCGGTACTGAATCAAAGGCCTTTTTGTAGTCAATAAACGCAGTAAAAAGGTTTCTTTTTTTAGTGAATGCCTGGTTAGAAATGACTGAGTCGATGATAAGTTGTTCTTTGCAACCCATGGAACCCTTAGCGCATCCTTTCTGTTGAGGCTCTATGATATTGTTTAGAGCACAGTGTTGGTAGATACGCCGGGTTACACAGGATGTGACCAATTTATACAAAGTTGGAAGACAAGTAATTGGGCGGTACTTGGCTGGATCTTGGGTGTTATTTTGATCCTTTGGTATTAAATAAGTGGTTCCCTGAGTTAGAAATGATGGTATTTCCTGCGGATTAGAAATAACATGGTTAATTAATGTTGATAAGCACTCATGAATACACCAAAACTTTTTAAGCCAGAAGTTCTGAACTCCGTCTGGTCCAGGGGATTTCCAGTTATGAAGCTCTTTGATGACATTTGAGACCTCTTCAGTCGTGAATGGTTCGTAGTTAGCAGTAACGTAGTGGTGACAGTTGTGCGTCGTATCTTCTATCCAGCCAGCATTGTTGTTAAAAGCAGCTGGTGTGGAAAGTTGATCTCCCCAAAAGTCATGAATTTCTTCTTGGCTTGGGTAAGACTTGTCGGCACTTTCTACGGTGGAATTGAGTTTTCGGTAGAATGCCTTCTCGGAATTTTCAAAAAGTGCATTGTCAGTTTTTCGGTTGTTACTAACTTTGTACCTCCTTAGTCGTCCTGAATAGACGGATAGTTTTTGCTTTAATGTATCCAGACACTGTTGGGCTGTGTTATTGTCTGGATCGTATCTCGAGTGTCTTGCGGTGCTCCGCATTATTTCTTCAGCTCTCCTAATGACTTTTCTACTTGGTACTCCACGTAAATATTCTGTGACTTGGCCAATATCCCTACGCAGTAATTCAACCTTCCCTAGCAGTCTTTTTTCCAAGGGTGCAATTCTGTTAACAGTTCTTCCGTTATTAGTACCCCGTCGCGTTCTGATCTTAATGCCCATTACATTAACAATTGCTGTTGCTGCACAGTAGATAAGCATATGCAGATATTCTAACGTGTGAGCTTCTACGACGTAATTGGGTAGGATTTCAGTGTTCACAATTTGTAACAGCGCACCTAGTTTCTTACAAGAGTTTATTCTTGGTAGCGGTGGTCTGCTAAGTGGGTTTGTTCCATTAAACTCTTGTATGGCGCGAGCCATTTCGTTTACTAGGCTATCACGTAACTCGTTGTTTTCCTGCGGTGTATTATCAGGTTGAGTTTCTGGTATGGGAAGTTCAGGAATCTGCTCATCAGGGATTTCATTAGGGACTTGATCTAAAACTAGCCCTTGGTTGTTAATCTCCCGTTCGACTTCGCTTTTGATGGTATCGCGTCTAGTCTCTGGGATAAGATTATTTCTTATGATTACCCGGTATTGATCTGATATTCGTTGCTCCGATACTTGAATATGTGGGTACTCTCTGCAGAATTCGGCATACAGCTGTTGACGGTAGCCGATCGTTTCTTGACCGAGGTTTGTCACCTTGTAGTAGAAGCGCAAAATGTTTTCATTAATGGACACAGTCCATTTCATGCGCTGCCTCGGTCGTCCCGCTTGAGTGAGCGCCGGCTGATGTTCCAGCGCAGCACCTTCAGCGGGTGGAGCTCTTGCTGTTGTTTGGCTCGCTTGTGGTTGTTGTGGTTGTTGGGCTGTAGCTGATTGTATGACAGGGGCCCGCCTCCTCAACACCCTGCCACCGACGTCCCGCATGCTGTCACGTCCAGCGCCGGCTCCAGACGTGCCCTGGCGATCCCCAGGCAGCGATCCTAAACATAAATTAATATTCTCCATATTAATGGGTGTGCATTTTATACCTACTGCCAGGTGTCAGTTTTTGTTCCACGGCAAGTGTCCCTGCTACTCTCTGGGTATTGGCGCTACGAATACCCAGAAAGCATCCCCCATTCGCAGGGGGCCGCGCCTGATAGAAGAACTGACAAAAAACTCCCACAGGTTATTATTATTATTATTATTATTATTATTATACATAAACAAGGGCAGAGGGACAAGTCCCTATTATGCCCAAAAACAAAGAAATTACATAAGTAACCTACTAGTAAATACAATAAAAAAAACAACAACAACAAAAAAAAAAGATACAATTTGGGTTTACATAAAAAAATATTTTAACTATAATAGAAAACTGTCAAGTCTGTTTTTAAATGTGTTGGTAGAGGGGGCTGAGACAATGTTATCATCCAGGTTATTCCAAATATCGAAAACTCTATTTGGTAAAAAATTCTGTCTTGGTCTCGTACAAAAGTTCTCTTTTTTCAGTTTAAATTGGTGACCTCTAAGGCGTTCATCTTGATTGATTGTAAAAATTTCGTCGAGATTTCCGAAATTAAATTTTAATATTTTAAATGTGGTTATTAAGTCGCCGCGTTGTCGGCGAAGTCCAAAAGAAGTTAGGTGGACCGTACTGAGCCTTTCTTCATAGGAAGGTCTTCTCAGTCCCAATGGAATTCGAGTGGCTTTTCTTTGGACGTTTTCCAACAAAATTTTGTCTCGAACCAAATCAGGATACCACGTTGGGCCAGCATATTCAAGAATCGGTCTTATGTAAATAGTGTAAAGTTTACAGAATGACTGCATTGAAGCTCTCGAAAAACACCTCCGAATAAGATATAGTCTGGAGTTCGCACGTTTACAAATAGACTGAATGTGGTCGGACCACGTTAGGCTGCTGTTTACAATAACACCGAGGTCGTTATACGAGAACACTGAATCTAATGGTTGTCCGTTAACGAAGTACGGCACAAGTGGATTGTTTTTACCAATTCTAAGCACTACACATTTTTCTGTGTTTAAGGGTAGTAACCACTGGGAACACCAAGTAAAAATAGAGTCCAAGTCTCTTTGGAGGGCTAACTGGTTTTTGATAGGATTGGCATATATTTTTGTGTCATCAGCATATAACGATATTTTATTTGAAACATGGGAAGGAACATCGCTGGTATAAACCGTAAAAAGCAGAGGTCCAACGACAGAACCCTGCGGCACTCCACTTTCCACTAACCTGTCCTGTGAGAAAGATTCGCCAACTCTAACTTTGTAATGTCGATCTGTCAGGAAATCATCAATCCAACATAATAAAGTACCGCGAACTCCGAAATGTTCCAGCTTATGTAGAAGTCTGCGCTTAGGAACACGGTCAAAGGCTTTAGAGAAATCTAGATAAACAACGTCGACCGGCTGTGAACTGTTAATAGATGACGTCCAGTCGTTAACACAATGTAGGCGATTGGTTAGAGTAGAGCGACCAGAAACAAATCCATGTTGTTGTGTTGGAATAACATTTTCTTGGAGAAGGAATTTAGTCATCTCCTCGGAAATAATGGCTTCCATGACTTTGCTAACTACTGGTAGTAAACTAATCGGACGATAATTGTTGGGATCGAGTTTGTTGCCTTTTTTTAAAATAGGAGTGACCGATGCTAATTTCCAATTAGGGGGTAAGGAATTCTGGATAAAAGAAGTCTGCATAATTAACGTTAAAGGTATTGCAAGTGTATCTGCGCATCTTTTTAATAGTTTTGGTGTTAAACCATCTAAACCAGGTGAAGCGGATGTGCGAAGTTTCATTAAGTGTTGTTTGACATGATCCACTGTAAATTCGACTTGCCGTAAGGATGCACCGACACGGTTACACCTAATAGGAGGTAGATTACCATCATTCGATTCTTTAGTAAAAACCTGTGAAAATGCTAAAGATAGAGTTTCAGAAGAATCTTTGTCAGAAGAGCATAAAGTCTGATTAGGTTTTTGAAGTAGAGGAATGGAAACTTTAGACGTCAATGAGGACCTTATGTATTTGTAGACTTTTTTCATATTACCACTGTCAATAACACTTGTTTCAAAATTTTGTCTTAAAGTTTTTAGAAAAGTTTGTAAGGTATTTGAAAATCTGCGGTGGTTTTGAAAATCAGTGAGAAGCCCGGTCTGTTTAAATTTCCGCCAGAGATGTCGTTTGTGATTAATTTGGTTTATTGCTGTTCGATTTATCCAGGGTTTAAGATTGTTTTTATAAATATTACGGAAGGTAGTGTTTGTAGAAATTATATTGTGGACGGCATCGAGAAATGCAGTCCACATTAATGAAGGGTCGTTTAAGTCAGCAAAAAATAATTGCCAGTTGATTTGAGATAGTTTAGTGTCGATTTCAGAAAAGTTGGTAATAGTATATGTTACAGTATTATTTTTGCTGGGTAGTATTTGGTTGAATTGAATGTGAGCTGTTATAACTGCATGATCTGACTTTCCTATAGGAGAACTGATTTCAAGAGATGAAATTAGCTCTTCGTCGTTAATTAGTACTAGATCTAAAATAGAAGGTTGGTTATTAATTCTAAATCGGGTAGGTTCTGTGATGAGTTGTATCAGGTTCGAATTTACGACAAAGTTTTTAAACAAATTATGAGCGTTTTCAGCGTCAGATAATGCAGTTATTGGCCAGGTGATCTCTGGGAAATTAAAATCTCCAGTAATGATAAGATTATCAAAAGATGATAGTTCGTCAAGTTTAGTAAGCAAAACATTATCGTGAGCAAGTAATGTCAAAGGTGGGCGATATATACAGACTAAATTAAGGCAAAATGGATTTTTAGTAATAGATAAGTGAATAGCATCTATTCCAGGAATATCTAATGGCTTAATGTCAATTTTGAAAGTTGTGGTAATAATATTAGATAAATAAATGCATACACCACCACCCACACGAATTTCTCTGTCTTTACGATATATTGTATATCCATTTATGTTAACACATGAGTCAGGAATTGAAGGTTTAAGCCAGTTCTCGGCAATACAAATAATGTGTGGTTGAAGAAGTTGCACTGTGCATACAAATTCGTCAAATTTAGCGGAAAGTGAATCTAAATTGGTATATAGAAATAGCCAGTCATTAAATTTGTTGGTAGAAAAATTATGAACGAAAATTCGTGATTTTGGGAGTGCCATTAATGTATTTAATGGTTAAATCATATTCACCGTTATTTTTGCGAGTTTCTAGTTCATTTCGGAGTTCTTTTAAGCGAGTTTGTTGGATGGGCGTCTTGTCATCAATTATTGAGAATTTTTTCGTGGCGTTGTTCTCCAAAAGTTTAGCTTTATTTCTCAGAATATTTTTAACGTGGTATTCCGAACTCATTACTACCTTTATCATTCTGGGAAAACGTTGGTTTGCTTTGCCGACTCTATAGAAAGTGATTTGCTTTTCCTGACAGCCAACAGTTTCCAAGACAAGGTTAATCTTATTTGCGTCGTCATCTTTTCTGCGTTGTGCATCCCCAGAGGAAGATTCTGGAACACCTCTGATTAGAACATTCTTAGCACGTGTCATGCGATCTACAGCTTCGTTTGCAATATTATCAGTGAATTCGGTGGACTTAAATAAATCAATTTGGCTGAGCTTATTATTTAACTCTGTTAATTTATTTTCAAAATCATTTATTCTCGTATGAATATCCAGTTTAAAGTTCAGCAGAAGATCTTTTATTTCCGAAATATTAGAAATATTTGAGCTGCAGGAATTACATAGGATACTTAATCCACGAATTTTTTGTCGAGTTACGCGATCGTCGGAAGAAAGGTCCGTGCATTTAATATGTATTTGCCGTTTACAACCATCACACTGAAGTTTACGGTCAGCTGTCGCAAAGTTTTTTGAGCAGTTCGAACAAACTGAGGTAGAAGGCATGATCGGGTTTTTGGCTGGTATGTAATTAATAGTTGGTTTTATACTAATAAATTGGGAAATGGTACTCACAGTATATATTATGTGAATATATATCACTATTTAAAATAAAGGAACATTAAAAAACTGACCCACAGGAAGAAGAGATTCACATAAACACAAACATTTTAAAATTAAAAATACATAACCATTTTCAATTTCGTTGCAACAGCAAACTACAGCCGCATCATCATTCCAGTTCAATCAGAGAGTGCAGCAAGCAACTCTACCGGTTTCGAAACTAATTAGTCGCTCATCAGGAGGTACATATGCTACTCTCTGTGACCCAACTAGAACAAACCCCGGCGTGCTGTCAAGGATTGCAACGAACGAAATGGCAGGGATACCCTAGCGGCAACTGCTAGCAAGAAACTAAGCAATCTAATAGCACATAAAGCAACATCCAAAAATGTTACTCTACACCAGATTGAAAACAATGGGAACCTTCTCTGGTAACACCTCCGAGGCTTCTACAATTTGCAAACCATAACGGATACCGAGACTAAGGAAGATGAGGTAATTTTACAATTTATAATTCACGTCCCATCTGCTCAGCGCGGTAAAGCTCCAACGAGAATGGTTCCCTTCGTACTCCAATCAGAGTAAACATGTAAATCAAAAATGAATAACCATTTTCAATTTCTTTTTTACGACTACTTTTTATAACTATTTACATTGTGTTTTTAGATAAAATGGTGGTTGGTGTGGAAGATTTGAAGAAACGTGTTCATAGGGGAAAACCATATTAGAATTAGAATTATTGTTCGCAAGATGGTTCCTCCATATGGTTCCGCAAGATAAACACGTTTCTTGAAATCTTTCACTCCAGCCAGTATATTATCAAAAAATACAATGTAAATCGTTACAAAAAGTATTTTTAGAATGTTTGTGTACTAGTTCAGAGAAATAAGGAAAAAAAATATCCTGTTGGTGACATAACCCCCTCCAGGCCTAAATCAAATTTTTTGAGTAGTATGGACATCTATAATAATAACTGTTTCCTGCAGCCGATTTTGAAGATATACATAGTTATAAACAAAAGAAGATCAAAAAACGGTAAATTTTCGCTTTTTTCGTCTCTTACCAAAAAGTTAAGCATTTTAAACAAATTTGACAGTGAGAAGCTCATAAATCGTTTAAAAAACTTTAAACCAATATGGCGTTAGCTGAATAAGACTATCCTTATTGGTTGCTTAGAAAATTGCAAAATAAATCATAAATTCTGAGTTTTTATAAATATTCATAACTTATGTAAGAACTAACTTAAACCTTCTTATTACACGGAATGCTGTGATTTCTGGTGCTTAAATTACACCCCAAATTTCAAAGCAAATGGTCAAATACCTTAAAAGTTATTTAATTTGTTTTTCCAAATTAATTTTTTTTGCAACACTATAAGTCAGAAAATGATGAAGTTACACTAATACTTTGGATAGTTTACGAAAGAAGAAGATTTTACACTATCAATTTAATTAAAAAGATATGACAAGAAATAATTCTAATATTGCAAATTATTTTTTCTACGGCCGTGCTAAAAAAACCACTTTCACGCACGAATTTCATTTCCGAAAGCACTTTCCCGCACGGCGTGCGTGAAAGTAATTTTTTCCGCACGGCGTGCGGGAAAGTAAAGTACCATGTAATATGGCATTATAATATATTATAATACATAAAATAAACTAATATTTAGATATTATTTACTAATTTATTTCAAATTTATCTTATCGTGTTCATGTTTTAATGAAATTAGCGCGATAATTGGATAAAATAAAATTATTTTGACATAATATTTAAAAGTCAGATCAGTAAACAATTACAATGGTTTTGAATCGTGGTCATGGAAACCAATATTGTCCTCGTGGTAACCCATTATATTGGTAGTTTGGTTTTGACAACCTTGTCAAAGAATTAATTTGTGTATTTTCACTTCTAAATAAAAATTTATATAACTCTATTTTTTGTGGCTTTTTTCCAAACGTACGGCCCTAGAAAAAATATTGTTCCTAACTCATGCAGAAAGTGTCTTCCCCGGACTCGACTGCTTGCCCGAACTCCGCTATCGCGTCGTTCGGGTCAACGGCAGTCTTGTGCGTGAAAGTATCACTTTCCGCACTAGTTAGGAAAATAACTATTGCAATAACATGTGGATTAAAAAAGGGGGGCTAACTTCGTCCCTATTTGCCCTAGGACAATTGTTTTTCTTTCTAAATATGTATAAAAATTCCGTCTTTCTAAATATGAAAAATAATTTTTCTACGGGTAACGGTTAAAAAGTTATTCTAATTGTTGGTAAGTAAGCAAAAAATCGACATGTTTTTGCAAAATTATTTTACACTGTTTAAAATTACTTTTTGTCATTTTTTTTATGAATTAAGTTAATAGTATAAATCTTCTTTCATAAACTGTCCAAAGTGTTACTGTAACCTCATACTTCTGACTTATAGTGTTGCAAAAAATAAATTTGGGATAAACAAATTAAATAACTTTTATCTAACAATAAAACACTGAAAACGTTAGTTTTCTATACTTCCACAAAATTTATTACAACTAAGTGACTACAGCTGTTTTGGCAGAGTGCCTTTCTCAAGTGATATAGTTTACAATGTGTTTGCCTTTTTAAGTCTTTAACTGAAGAGGTTGAGGAGTGGGGAGCTGTTTGTCTCGAATTGGTCATTCAGAATTACATCCGTATTTTTCAATTTATTAATTTCCATAGATTCTAAAAAAGACAGCTTAAGGCCTTTATTTTAAATATGCAGAATTTGAAACTCTTCACTGAAAGAATGATTATGATCTAGAAGGTGAAGTGCGTATGTAGAAGTGTCTGTTTTTCTATTGCTGAAAGCCCTTTTGTGTTCTGCTATCCGTTTGTCAAAGGTTCTGCCAGTTTGACCGATGTAAGTTTTCGGACAGTCACCACACGTTAGTTTGTACACACCACTCTGTAGTTGCTTTCTCCTTCGGCTTTTATTGTTCTTAATATATTTGCTTAAGTTGTTGTTAGTTCTGAAAGCTGGTGTTATTCCTTTCTTTTTTATGTATCTGGCTATTTTTGTTGTTATCTTGCCAGTGTATGTGAGAGAGCAGAAGGTACTGGGTTCTTTATGTGGTGGTGGATATACTAATTTCAGGGCTTTCTTATGGAGTTTTTGGTTTAAAATTTTGTTAACTGTTTCTTCGTTATAGCCATTGTTTACTGCTATTTGTTTAATGATGTTTAGTTCTATCTCGAAGTTATTTTTTGTCATGGGAATTTCTGTCAGTCAATGTTGCCCTTTAAGCATGTGTTCTATTATATCTAACAACATCGACTTGTAGCCACCATGTTCAATTAAAATAAAATATTTTAACCATATATTATGGGGTTACCACTTTAAATAGTGTGCTAGTTTCAAATTACTCAGCAGAATGCAAGTATTCTCAGATGTTTTTTCTTTCTAACAGTCACAATTTTAAAATTTTTGCTTTAACCCTCAACTACAGATATCCGGTATTTTTTACCGGCGGGCATTCCCAAAATGTGGATTTCGTGGTAACCTCACGACTTACAAGTTCATGTGTCTCTGTACCTCTCGGGTTGTTTGTATAACAATGCTAGTCAAGCGTGTAGTGTGTATTGTCAACATTTTCTTTTCTAGCACACATCAAACATCTTAACCGGTAAAAATTACCGGATGTCTGTTTTAAGTAAGTATTTTTATATGAGTACTATATTTGTAAATCTGAAAGGTTTATATTATTTTTTTGTGTTTTTAGGAAAAATAAAGAAATGGACTGTGGAAGTCATCCTGGACCTTCAATGAAGGTTAAATTTGACGATAAAAATTTTGAGGCCACTTTGCAAAAATGGAATTGCCATTTAATTCTGTGATAATTTTACCCCTTGCAGATTTTTTCTCATGGATGTAAAATTTTTGTAAATGCTATTTTATGTTTCCTTTGTGATTCTATGTTACGTTTATTTGTTAAAAAAAAGTCTAAATTTTTGTTCATAGCATTTATGGCTGTTTGTTTCAATAGACCAAAAATGTTACCAAAATTCTGGTTTAATAGATTATTCTTCAAAAATCTTGTATTATATTATTAAAATCACTCATTTTACCATTTTACCATATCTAGAGACTCCATAAAAACTCATAATGCAAAATTTTTGTGTTTTTTTTATTAAATTTATATTTTGACTCTATTTTATAATGACCGGTAAAAAATACCGGGGATCTGTAATTACGTGCTAATATTGGGATGTCTGTAGTTAAAGGTTAATCTAACGTGAAAATACTTCATTCTAGGCACTGAAGATGTTCTGAATTAGAACGAAAACGTTTTGCAATCCATTTGGATGACTTTTTAGATTGAAGTTGAAGTTTTTACTTCTGTATCAGTTTTTTCTTTTATTTTTGTTCTATCTCTAATTAATAAATTAAAGTTATCAAAATTGAAGACACGAAATTCCAGGAAATGGTGATGATCAAGTTATTGTTGGGCTTGCAGTGGCGCACAAAATTTTTATGGTAAGATTAACAGGTGGCGCTACTTGTATTTGATAAGTTTTACAAATTTTATGTTGTACTACTACTCTCTCCCTAGCGCTAAGGAATTTCTAAATAAATATGTGGAATAGTATATAGACATCGGATGATAGGTACATACTAACAAAAAGCAAAACATGTGATGTTGTAGAATTGTTTTTTTTTAATTCAGAAAATAAATTTCTATTAGAGACCACGAGATCATAGATTTTCTTCACTCTGTATATGACCAAAAATTGTATAGAGTCTAATTTAGTTAAAAAACAGTGCTTTTTCAGGGAAGGTGAAATCGTTAATGTGGTTTTCGTTACTGGGTTTTTTGAAAGGATTTACAGAAAATGGTTCGAAAATATTGGAAAGTGCATGTTATTTGGTTTTGTGAAGATCAATAGGATTTTTGTAAATAATTCGTAGATAATTTTAAGCGGTAAACAAATTTTATTGAGTTTAGAATGTAAGGCTTTTGTTTAGTTTTTTGAAAAAACGATAGTAATTTGATGTCTCTTAGAATATTAACAAAATGGAAAGTTGGATACAAATTAAGTTGGTTTTCTTAGGAAAGGAAAGTATGAATGTTTTGGGTAGAGAGGTTGTTTTTGATTGGTATAGAAAGATCGATAGAAGGGGTGAGAATGCGGAAGTCGGAATTTGAGAGAGAAAAGATGGTGAGTGTGTGATGAATATCGGGAGAGAGCAGTCCAGTCTTTGGAAAGTGAGAAGTCAGTGTAAAGTGGTGAGATCGGACTTTGCGAGCAGAATCAAGTTGAAACGAAATTGTTGACCGGTTGAGAAGTAAAATTTTTCTGTGTCCGAGGAAGATTCCTTTGTTCTATTTAGAAAGCGTAGCTGATTGGTATCTATTTGCATAAGATATCGAGCAAGGAGAAAACTGAGTAAAGAATTCGAGCGTGTCCTGGTTTTGTTTGTTTTGAAGCAGTTTGGACAAGAGGGACCTTTTCGCAACATCAAAAGAGTACGTGTGGGAGAATCAAGGACAACGCCATCTGGGAAAAGAAGGAGTGAAGAAACAAAAAGGTGAGTCAAATCATTTGTCGAAAC